>NW_023614409.1:0-60001 GCF_013339695.2 Rhipicephalus sanguineus
AAGACGATGCAGCTTTCCAGGAAAAAGGCGAGCCCGCTTCGATGGTTCCTTTGTATATTTTTTATTGCGTTAGCAATTGTATGGGCACTCAGGACAGGTTTTCACCGTCGCCGTCATGTTCCGTATAAACTCTAAATCGAAAGCATCGCTTCGCGCATTGTATGTTCTACCCGCGATTAAAAGCTCGCGAGCATTGGCAAGGAACATAGCTAAAGCAGCGATGAAACCAGCTGGCCATCTCCGTCACACGGAATAACATCAACCCGCGTGCCAGGCCTGCCGTCGATTGCTCCTCAAGCAGGAGGAAACGCCCCGCCCGTCATTTGCTGGGCGAAGGAGCAGGAAAAGATGTATGGGGAGAGGGACTGCATAACTCGAGCAGCAACTGTGAACTTTGACTATAAGGGCACCGTCGAGAGCGCTGGCACGCGCGCTATTTCGGCAGACATCCCCCAGCGAACGGCCCGTATACCTTCTACGCCCTGTGATTTCACTGTTTCGCGCTCGGACCACTGATACGACAAACTGACCGAAAACCACTTCTCTCCCGGGAGCGGCGGTATTGCCATACACCAGCGTTTTGTAGAGTTAAGTGAGATCGGAGCAAGCAGAGTTAGCTGCTAGCCCTCGTTCAAATAACATGACGGCGTGTGCTTATCGCATCCACTGCTATGCCCTCTCCCCCCCCCCCCCCCAACCGCGCCGCGCCGCCGCCGGTCCGATAAACTCCGCGCCGTTGCGCACATGTCTAGCTACCACAAAGGTTTGTTTAAATATTGATCACGGGCGTTAGTCGTTGGGTTCAAAATCTGCCACCAAACGCTAACGTGGGTGCATCCACGTTAAACGGTGCTATAGTTGTTTTATTGCGATAGCAATTGTATGGACAGTCTCGGCTGTATTTTGCCGTCGCCGTCGCCGCCGTCATGCACCGTATATGTATAAGTATGCATATATATATAAAAGCCCCAAAGAAAAATAATTAATCGAACGAGGGACCTCTTCCTCCGCAGCGAGTGGCGCTAGCCACTACGCCACGAAACGCAGATCCTCCACGTAGGTAACGGCGAGCGTTACATACACACCCTTTACCGCTTGACGGACTCAGAGACGGCTGCGCTTATAAGTGTTTCTTCATTACCAGCGAGATGGCGTTAGTAGCGCGACAGGCGCATTTAATAGTCGTCGGCGAGCTCGCTCGCTTCTTCTTATACTTGCGCAGGGAGAACCTTGCCCTTCCGCTGTCTGCTCGCGCGGTTTTCTTGTGCTGAGGAGTAGAGGGATGTTTCACGCTTTCACCGTGATGTCCGCGCTCATGTTACGGAGCGTACGAAAGCCACTCGCGCTCAAGGGACGCCGCTAAACGAGCAAACAGAAGATGAGCGCGAACTATCAACTGTCACAGCTCGACACTTTAAGCACGCTAGTTTCCTTCGCTGCTTCGGCCGCCTTTGCAACAGGAGCGCTGTTCAAACTGAGAGTATCCATTGGCGAGCCTCACTTAATGCAGCATTAGTTTCTTGCTATCTCATTCATTGCTTCGGCCTTGCGGCGAAACTGTGACTTTTTTATTGTGTCCTTAACGGTGTTAATTCTTGTGGAGCAAGTAGCAGCAGTGAATGGACATTTTGCGCATGCCCGCACATATATCAGTTTTACATCCGTGATGTGCTGCTAATTCCATTGCAGTGCTTATAAGCCTCGGGGCTTTGTTCTGAGCAGACACAGCAATTCGTTACATCGCCGAGCAGTTGGCGAGAAGTTCCCTCTCCCAACGGAGACCAGAAAAACAGCTGTCCTGCGATATCGCCACACCGGAAACGCATCTTTGGCAATCCTTGCACTTTCCCTTTATTACTTCAGCTATACTTTATGTGACAGAAAATTTCCGAATCTAAAATGCAGAAACTTCAATCGCATCTCACCTACGCCGAGATCGGTCCTACCCGGTGTGACTCCCAGCAAGCGTTAGGCCTTGGGCACCGGCAGAGTCCATGTGCATGCCACCGACGCTTCTAGGCTTAAGTACACGCTATTCCGACGTGTGCAAATGACTGTAAAGTACAGCTTGGACATCGGTTAACCCACACTAACCATTTCTCTTGTGTACGGTGTCCACACAAGGAGCGATGACCATCAATGCGACGTGCTTTCACCAACACACAAACGCTGTCACCGAAATCTCCCGGCTGCACTCACTGGTACTTCTTTGACTCATGTTTAAGAACACATACTCATAAATTGGTGCACATTAATGAACTAACACACTCGCATATTTTTTCGGCGCAATGTATCTGTTTTTTGCCAAGCGGTTTTACAGCTGTAGATATCGATAGATCTGTGCAGCGGTACAATGGCATGGTCGCAGTAATAGCATATCGTTGCTTGCGCGAGAAATGTACTCGACATTAAATCACGTTGAGGATGAGGAGGTGCGACGTTCGATTCCTGGTGGCGGAGGGCAGTTTTTTGTACTGCTTATTTCTTTCTTTTTACCTAATGGTTTCCATGTCACTTTCTTTGCTCAATTTTTTATAAACGACAGGTACGCATCACTGTTCTAATGCTCTAGAGCCGTTTTGCGCTCCAGCAACCCAGCGCCTTCCAATAAAGCGCCGCTCCAGCATCCCAGTATCTAGCGCGATACTGGGTCCATAATCAAGCATAGCACTGGACGCTGGTAACCAGTGACGCTGGGACTTGCAATAGGGGCAGCGCTCTCAAACGTGATTCGAGCAAAACTGATGCGCGGACCATTTCGAAATGAACGGCCTCGGCTTAGAGCATCGGCTTCCTAGAACGGCAGTATCTCTGAAAGGCACACACGGCAAGGAAGTGCCTTCTTCCCTATGAGCAATTGGTTGATGGTCCGAGCGCCGGTAGTTTCGTTCGAAGCATGGTTGATAGCGCTGTAGTGTGGTAGCCCATGACTGCAGTCACATGGTTGATGTTTTTTTTTTGTTTGTTTCCTCTACATCATTTGCGGTCTTCTTCAAACACCGGAAACCATCACGACATAGCATGTACGCAGCCACGAAAAATTTCATCATTCGGTTAGGAATTCCCCCTGCAACGTAACAAAACGCACTTGCCCTTAATGTAAACATTCAAACTTCACGGATAAACATTCATGGATGAATTGTTTCTACGACTGCTCCAAGGCTTGGAGTGACTACCAACCGTTGAACAGCGAATGTCAGTGGATCCAACGTTTTGGGAATTACGCAGTTCGTCAGAGCATGAGTGGGCTGCATCACAGTTGCTGCCTTGTCGAAGACAAGCGCACTTCTCGAAACGTTGCCTCTAACGACATCACTGCTCAACAATCTAACACCATTCCATACTCTCTGTAACTCGAAAAGTTATATGAAAAAAGACAAACGGGGCATTATTACACTAGCGGCAGAGTTCTGTAAGGAAAAATAGCAGCGGCCTAGCAGCGGTGTCAGAATCTCCGATGAAGTTTACCAAGGCGCTCAAGTTTCTTATCTAAAAGCAATATTTATGAGAACTAACAGACAATAATGCCAAGGAAAGTATAGGAGATGTTACTTGTAATAATTTGGATATAAATGTGAAGAAAGTAAATTGGACGAAAAGATAACTTCTAGCCGGCAGGGACCGAACCTGCGACCTTCGAATAACGCGTCCGATGCTCTACCACTGAGCTTTGGCGGCGGTAATCCCCCCGTCCACTTTATAGGGCATATATGTGCATTTTAAACTTAGGAGTTTAAACGAAAGAGCCATCTTTTTTCCTTCATTCATAGCAGAGGCCTCGTTCTGGCAGACTTGATGCTTTCAGGTAGTATGCGAGGGATTACTGGTCAGCTGCCAGCTCGTAAGAAGATCACGTGCTACGTGACGCCAAAAGGCCGAAAAAAGTGTTCCACACTCGCCACCATGGCTGCCATCGGGCTGACTAACGCTCCTAGCTTAAAATGTCCATATATACCCTATAAAGTGGACGGGGGGATGACCGCCGCCGTAGCTCAGTGGTAGAGCATCGGACGCGTTATTCGAAGGTCGCAGGTTGGGTCCCTGCCGGCGGCAAGTTATCTATTGTTCCACTTCACTTTCTCCACATTTATATCACAATTATTACAAGTAACATCTCGTATACTTTTCTTGGCGTTATTGTCTGTTAGTTCTCATTGTGTCTAACAAAGAAAAACGAGCCCTTAAAAGCCATCTCCTTTCCTTCGTTATCTAAAAGCAGAGACACAAGCGTGGATATCTACGGTAAAGTCATCTATTTGATACCCACTTCTTGAAATATATTTGCAAAGTTATGGTGCTTTATTCGCCACCGTTCCACTAAAATGGAAGAAGGCAATAGTTAGCCCAACAAATAGCCGACCATGTTAGTGGAGCTGAAACACCCTTCCCTACATGCCGTAGGCAACTGAAACCGGGCATGTAGGGAAGAAGCACCTTAGGGTAAGCAGGCGTTCCGACGCACAATATCTAGCTAAATTCTGCCTGCTTTAAATATTTAATTTCCGATAATTATTACATCAATACATTATATTAGTTAAATATAGCTTCTACGAATGATACACTAAAGATAATATTGAAAAAATTCCCCCCCTACTCGGCCAATCTCCTTCATTGGGTATGAGCCATGCCAGGAGGTAAACAACAACGACGCAGTTTTCCGACGACGTCAGTGGAAACTAAAACATCGTTCCCTACATGCCCGGTTTAAGCTTGGCACCACTAGTGCATCATCAAAGAAATTCCTCTCAAACCAATGTGTCGAATTACATTTGTCAGGCCGTTGTTCTTCTTCTCTCTCTTAGTGTCAATTAGCAGTGATATTGCTGCGGGAAACACGGGCACACACTGCATGCTTTGCCAGTCCCCAGGTTTCACGTTAGTGGAGCTAAAACACCCTTCCCTACTTGTTTCGCCCCTCCCCATTTTTTTTCTTGATTTGTTTGCTTTGTTGAGTGCGGAGAAAACCAACTGGACCATCATTGTAAGCGTTTGGGCTCGTTGGTAATTCATCATCAAGAAAAATTTCAACAGTGCGGAAAAAAACACGAACGCACTAAAGGGACGCGACACTGACTAGCGCTGTCCGTGTCACCTCTCTTTTGGCTGTTCGCGTTTTTTCCGCGCTGTTCATATTCTTCTGCACCATCATGTGTGCGCATGCTCTGTAATCCTTGTAGCGATATGCGCAGGTAGTTGTAATGTTCTGTTCATTATGCTAACAGTTATATCTATATATATATATATATATATAATATATATATAATATAGATATATATATATTATATATATAATATATATATATATATATAATATATATATATATATATATAGATGTACGCTTGATCGATATATTTTTGCCAAGGACAGTGTATAACCATCGTTAACGGCTGCAGTTCCCCGCCTTACATCACTTTTCGCAGTGATCATAGCAGTACACTGACAGCACATTAATTTTTGACAGCAACAGATATGAAGGTAAAAGACAGGGACATGAACCAGATGCGAGCACTCAGTGCGTCACTCTGAATTGGGCTCGAACATATAGTCCTGTTTTCTACAAAGGACGAAACGTAAAAGGGAATTGTACAGAAATTGATTCCCCTCTACGGCCATTAAATGCTTGCATTTTTCGCGTTTAAATTGGCCCACATACAAGGGAGCCTAGGTTCGCTTAAACACGTTGCAATAAGAGTGCAGAAAGCGAGCAGGTAAGTATATTGATCATTGAATCACGTCTACTACTGTACAAACGCACTGACAGCTGGGTGCTTCGATAGTGACTCATGCGTGAAAAAAATTTTCTGTGAGAAACAACGAGTGAACGTAAAGGACAGACAACATATTCGCATCTGGTATATGTCGTCGTAGGCGTGCGCACAGGTGGGGGGGGGGGGCAGGGGGGGCGGCCGCCCCCTAATCACCTAAGGGGGGGCGCAAAATCTGCCCCGTACATTGACCCTTCTAGTCACCTAAGAGGGGGGGGGGAGCAAAATCTGCCCCATACATTGATTTAGGTGGGGCGCTGCGATGATCCTTCGCCCCCCCAAATGGGAACCCTGCGCACGCCTATGTATGTCGTTAGCCTTCAGTTACCCTGCTCGTAAGGGGACCTTTCACAAGTACATACTCCGGGAACAATACACGGGAAGAAGATAAGCAAAAGCGCCCCAAATTTTAACACCATTGCAATGTATCAGCTGTTAATAAAATAGTGATATTTTATTATACACATGAGAACCACGATGCGATGATGAGCGCGCGTCGCTGTACATTGAAATAGTTCTCGATCACATGAGGTTCTAAACGTGCACCTAATGCTGGTTAACGGCCTTATATGATCTTTTATGTCTATCATACAAAGCGCACACAGTCCAGGTACCGCCCCCATTCTGATATCACACAACAGAGGTTATGTCGAGACATGTGAGTGGATTATCACATGTCAGGGCTGGCCAAGATAAGCGCATGACTTTCTACAAATACATCAGAAATGCTTTCTCCAGATAACTTCGGCCCCCTGAGCACTGCTAAAATACAACAAGAGGACCTAGACACTCGTTATCTACGTTTCGTAGAGCATGTAATAAACACAATAGCTTTCGTGTTATCGATACACACTCAGCAATAACCTCCTCAGGCTCACGAGTGTTCCACATATCGCTTTAGCGAGGGGAACAATGCTCCAATGCTATATGGACATCAACGTGAAACACTAATAAGCTTATAGATGCATGTATATTGCAAACTCTATATTTTTGATTTAGTCAACGCCTGTTCATTATGGAACAGTAAATGAACAAAGTTAATCGCAGAACTCCGTGCAGGAGCTTCAGCAGCTGAGGCTGACTGTCATATAAAGTGGAGAATTCCACATTTTTTCTCCTAGTTTAGTTACATCAGCTCTTTTACGTTTCAAGTGAAGCTTGTACTTACTGGCCTGTGAAGCTGGTGATGGGGTGTTCCAAAAACCCACCGCCACGGAAATATAAACGTGACTCGCTTACCCCCCCCCCCCAAAAAAAAACCCTCCTCACAAAGAGCCGGCGCGCACAGAAGAAACAATCAATAAATTTCTTTCTGGAAATTCGGTTTGACGGCGGGTCTTCCCGAGCTGAGCCAGTGCCTTGACCACTGCGCCACGCGCCCTTTTTTTTCTTGATTTACTGCTTTCATTCAATTCAAACAGAGACATAAGACACAGACATACCCACGCCAAACATAGGCTGTCAGAGAGCAATCAAAGCTGAGGCATGTGCATCAGCCTCCAACCAAGGAAGCCAGTCCGGTTCCAGCTCTTGTAGTTTATACAACCTGTGTTATGCGACTGATAGATTGTCGGAAATAGCTCCTTATCGGCTTTACGTCTATTAGCGTGACGCACGCCATTCTCGACAACCAATACTACGAAGGCGGAGGAGCATTATCACTTCAAAAGGCGTGCCTTCTTCATTGTCAATCGGTAGAAGCTTAATGCAACCAGTTTCTATCGGCAAGTTCTTTCTTGAGTCCGTTGAAGATTGTCCCAGAAGAATACCCTCCAAAACAATCTAAAAAATGAAATACGTGTTCAATTGTCTCACGTTTTTCTGCAAATGAGACAATTGTTACCTCGGGTACGAAAATTATTTTTTCCATCCAAATATATCTTTACTTTCAGTGCCTTAGCGTGTAACTAGAAGAAGAAACTTTTTACAGCCACTCTACCAGCCATTTTTTACCATTCTCAGAACATCTTTCCCTGGACCAGCATTGTACTGGGCTCGACAATGGGGAATGGGAAGAAACACGTCAAACAAGTCTCGTACAGTTTCTTGCAGGACACATCACGAAGGTATTCAAGCGAGAAATGAGCTTGCCCAATGTGAGTTGAACTGAAGCATACGAATACGTTGTACCGACGATGCAGAGAATCATGGGAACCAGTACACTTGCTATGGGCGCTTCATTGAAATATCTCGTGTTCACGGAATGGCCTTTTCAGGGTAGGTAGTCTAAGCATGCGCGCTAGCGTCGACGAGGCATGCGCCATGATTTTTGGTGGCGAAAAAGCTACGAAAGTGCGGACCAAGCAACATATATTGTCACAAACTTGCAAATGTTTCCCCCAAAGAGAGGCGTGAATGCAGGCCTCTGAGATATCCTACCGGCGCGCGGCAGTTAATTTCGGAAGAGCCACCCGTTTACATTTCGCCGATCTCCACTGGAGGTGCTGTTTGGGACCCGGGAAAGGCCCAATGCACATTTCATTCCTACTTCGAGGAAAACAGAATTGCTGAGCCGCGTTTCCAGGACAGCGTGATGGTCCTTCCCTTCGGCCGTTCTAGATGTTGTTGAACGCTGGAAAGGACATGAAAACGCCATACTGATTGAGCCCGAAAACAGCGTTCCGGAGACATCGCTACCTGTAATAAAACTGAACGCTTACGTCAGAATGGAGGAAAGAAGAAAGAAAGAAAGAAGAAAAGAAAGAAAAAAGAAGAAAGAAGAAAAGACAAGAAAGAGAAAGAAAGAAAAGAAAGAAAAAGAAAAGAAAAAGAAAGAAGAAAGAAAGAAAAGAAAGAAAGAAAGAAGAAAGAAAGAAAGAAGAAAGAAAAAGAGAGAAAGGAAGAGAAAGAAAGAAAGAAAGACAGAATAAGATAGAAAGAAAGAAAGAGTCGGTCAGGCGCGCCACACCAAGCGTCGCTTTCGCCCATGTCCCTCATAGGGGCAGGGCTCCCGATTTTTCACTAACTTGCTATGTTACGTCTATGGATCCGTAAGAGCGCAATGTCACCAGTCTTTACCGATAACTAATTACGTAGCCCCAGATAACGCCGTGAGAATGTGTGACGTCACGGCAAACAGATATCGAAACTTCAATGTAGCGTCGCCGCTTGCATTTCCATTTTGCATGTTTTCTAGATTGCGAAGCATCTCCTTGCGGCCGGAGTGCTACCTACCGTATTGTGAAATAGTAGTTTACGGACACGAGATCAAACAGTCTTCTCTGTATTGTATGGTAAGTAGTGATCTAATAGAAACCAACAGACATTGTTCTCGATTTGTTAGCCACTTTTGTACACTGTAAGCAAATACAAATATAGCAACCACATTTAGTAGAAGGACGTGATACGTCAGATGACGCTGCCACTGCTATCGGCGAACTCCAGACACTTGACCTACTATGTAGTGCTTCCGCAGCCAACCGCACTGTCCTTGCCGATTGCGTATCACACGTCGCAGTGGATGCACTAGAGCGCGATTGGCGCGGTCGCCAGGTTATGATGAGATGAAACGTGCATCTTGCATGTAACGCAGACTTGGAATAATTATGCACTCGGCAATATTGGTAGATTATAGCCAGACTAGCAGGCCAAGTATCCACAAAAAACTATCCATACTTCTGTAAACTTCGCAAACAAGCACAATTTTATACGTAGCTGTGCATTGACACTTTGTAACGCTCTGGACGTGGACGCATGGCGCATGTGTGAAAATGCCTCTTTCATCGGTACATTCATGATTTATTTATGGTACTCAGTACAACTTACTGTATCGTGTTTTCTTTTATACGCAGGGTTACTCATGGATCTTTTACGCTGGGCGTCTTCCGCGTAGTACTAGAAGTTTCGCTTGGTAGATCGGTGTGATGGCTACGGTCATGCCATCTGTCTGCGGCATTCGGCACCAGACTTTTGCGCAGAGTATGGTCTAATTGCAAGGTATGAGTGCAGCGCCACGTAAGAAAAGGTTACGAATTTTAGACGATGGGAAAGAGGCGCACTCGCAACTAATCTTTATTTTGCGTCGATTGCAATATTAAGCCACGAAAACGCCACGTGGTACCGATACAACTGCTACATAGCGCAAAAACAACCAGATAACGCACTAGCGCACCGCACTAATCGTCGAGATAGTATATCTCACATGAGAATGGGTCAAGAGACGCCTTGCTGATTACATTTGCCTCCGAAACTTGTTGATGAGATAAGTTTTAAATAACTCTCGTTCTTCTATATTTCCATATTTTTTTAGCACTCGCGTGTTCTCCAGCTCAGGTGAGGAGTCAGCTGACGCGCAGCGTTTGATGCAATGTATTGCCATGTTACTTCCTATCAGTGTTTCGGAGTTGCCACTCCAGAATTGGAATGACTCCGGAATTATTCCACATTTTCGCGACCCCCGGCATGGAATAGCAATGGAATGGGGACAACGCTTGGAGGAGTGGAATGGGAATAGAATTAAGCGACTTTGCACGGAATGGTATCGGAATGGAATCACGTCTTTTTCCGAAATAGAGCACGTTTTCTCTACGGGCAGTTTTTTAAACTTCAAACATTAGTAAGTAAGAGCCTACAATTTAACAATAAAGCAGTATTTTGGAATGGCTTGGCTGATTACAAGCACGGTACATTTATAAGCAACGCGCCTACTACAATTCTGTCCTATATAGACTGAGTTGCTCCGAAGTTTTGTCTTTATTCTTCGCGTAACCGCGGTTCTATGTCGTTGGTGTCCGTCGTGCGGAACTACGGCGGCGGCATACCCCCTCTTACGCCTTGTGATTGTTTTTGCCTCAGCGGCGTTCCAGTTCTTAATGCATCTTAATGGAGTTCGTAATGCATCCATTTTGATCATTTACGCCTGGTCGCCTCCTAAAAGAGTGCGCTTCTAGCCGTACTTCGTATGTATAACATTCCAATTGTTGCCATCGCGTTCATTGCTTCGAACTTTCGGTGAAACTGACTTTTATCATTGCCTTATTCATTGACGTTTCCTAATAAGGGAAAGACGTTCCACATATGTACGTAATACATTTCACTCACATCGCAAATATTTGTGAGTCATCTCCCAAAACCAAGTTGGGTGTAGAGGTATGTGTCGTGTACATTGTCCTTGGAAGTATTTTCGACTCTGTGTTTAATAACTAGGGCGTGCCTAATTAGAATCTTAGAAATGGAACTCGGTTGCAGTTCTTAATGCATCTGATGCATCTGCTTTATGGGGCGTTCATTCTTAACTCGATAAAACTATCAAGGTGCCTTTCCTACGTTGAGGAATTACATGAATGGAATTGAACTGCCGGTCATTCCCGGAGTGGGAACGGGCAAAGTTTTTTCATTCCGAAGAATTGAAAGAAATGGAATTACGGCAAGTTCTCATTCCTCGGAATGGAATTGAATGGAATGGAGGCGCCATTCGGCAACACTGCTTCCTATGCAGTCTTAACGAGCCCTAATCTTCTATTAGACGACCGTTGAGGCACCGCCCGGTTTGACCGGCGTACACCAGGCCGCACGTTAGGGGGATCTCGTAAATGACGTTCCTTTGGCATTCCCGAAGGACGTGACGTGCTTCCTGGAGCAAACTGTCCTGTGTTCACAAGAATTCATTGGCGGCACATGGCTCCAAGCTTGTTTGGCGCTCTGAATACAGCACGAACGCCTACGCGTCCCGCGTTTTTTTTAGATAGAGAATAACCACAGTTTCAGGCGTGACGGTTGTACTTGGTCTTTCTCTGCAGCATCGGTGCGTTTTTTGCACAAAGGCATACCCGCCAACCCACATAGCATGCGAAAGGAGAAGCTTGCAGCATTCAACCTCTGTCTGGGAAAGAAAGCTTTCCTGGATTTTGTGGTGGCATTTCCTGGATTTCCTGGCCACCGCAAAATATAGGCCAATATTTGAGGATTGCGTAGCGCCATGTGTGTGGTTGTTCGTTTTTCTCATCGCGTACGCTACGTGATGTGCGCTACATCTTTCTTCTACAATATACTATAGCAACAAGACCCCCAGAAACATTGATCAAAGCCGAATTTGAGCAATGCATAACTAAACCCATTGAGGAGGGGTAAGAGTTGCATGCAGCCGATTGTGGCTGAAAGCACTCTAGACACTGGCGTGGTGTCATAATAACGGCCCGGCCTGAGTAGCTTCACTGTCGAAAGTTTGGCACGATGTCCTTGTCTGGCTGGGAGCAATAGGTCCCAGATGCAGCGCGTGTTTGCGCAGCGCAAAAGAAATTATCCAACTGCATTGTTGGACGCTGATTCGAAGCGGGAAAAAATGTGGGCAGCTTGTAAAAGTGGTACAAGGCTGGACTAACAACGGAGCCTGTGGCCGAGCTACATTATTAGCAAAGTCTTAATTACCATGGCATTAATTAACAAGATTCTACTGAGCAAGGATTTAGTTGTATGACCCCAGTTTAGCATGGTCGTACTTCGCAAGGTGTTATGTAGCATGGTTGTCATTAGCAAAGTTTAATAATCAGGGTGTTAACTACCATGGTGTCAATAGGGAGGTCTCTCTTTCCTCACTCTTATTTCTCTTCTCTGCTTCGCTTTTACTGCTCCAGAGGGCACAGGCAGGGGGAAACGCGTACATTGAACATCAGTCCTGTCATGTCAGCCTGAATAGGTGTGCGAGCCACAAGCCTTATTACCCGCCAAAGTACCAGGCGATGCAGAAAAATGTACTTCAACTATCCTCATTTCTCGAATGTACATTGACAAGGGCAAAGTCTTTATTTATAGTGAATCCTAAGATGAGAAGAGGAGGAAGAGAGCGCGTGCCGGCCGAGGCTATTGCGTTGCACGCGCTAGGCGCAGCTATAAGGTAGAGGCAGTTCATGATGCTGGTAGTGTCCTGGTCACGACGAACCACTTTTAAAAGCGGTGAGGTTTTGGCGAAGTCGCTAACGCTAGGCAACGCTTCCATCTTATGGACACTTGCTATAATAAGTTCGGCAGATCCCACGTGGCCGTGGTAATTGATGTTATGCGAACCGTGCGCGGGATGGTGACTATGGCGTATTTTTTCACATTGAGCGAAACGTTACGCAATGACGCTAGAGAAATGTCGAATATGTATAATGTAACCAGTTTACAGTTGCGTAACGATGCCAACAGGAACATGAGTGTTACCTACACGAGACGCGGTAAGCTGATATGTAGTGCATATATTCTCAATACTGGATAGCGCGAATCCGAACAGGACAAGAAGGACACAGATGCACAGACCAGGCGTTACTCGCAACTAAGCTTCATGCAGGAAAGTTTCTTTAGACACATACACAGACGAGCGGGACGCGAAAGCCGCACTGCACGTATGTTACAGTCACAGTTGCAGTTGTTACAGTTGTCATGCTTCCACTTGTCTGTTATGACGGAGAACGCACGCACGTTTCACGAACCCGTGTGTATGTGTGCACTCTAAACGTGGTAACCGATGAATGTGATCTTGTGTACCGATAGTAAGGGTTACCAAGTTTAGAATTTATGCACTCTAAGCTAATGTAACTCTTACTCTGTAGGTAAACAAAATCACATTTATCGGTTAGCGCGTTTAGAATGTGGAAGGGGTTCTTGACAGTTTTTGGACAAGGTCATCATCACAGTGATCAGTGAGCACCAGCAGCTGGAGAGGAATTGTTAATTGGACCCGTTCATGATCGCGGTTACGAGGGGTCTAAGTGTAGGGAAGTGCGAGGTATAGTACAGCTGGTGGAAATCCTGCATGCCTCTTACGATGAAATTATCTATGATGCCTCCTTTCCTGGACGTGGCAGCCAGGTGTTTCGATCCCCTGTCCACATCTAAGCCGTCTTTCATGCAGTATAAGGACCAGGCGTTGTTGGGTTTTATAAATCAATGTTGAAGTCACCCTTAATGGTGAGAGGCCCGGTACTCTCGGCAGATTTATTGTAGGAAGCATTGGCTCCGGCTTTTGCGTAATGCACGTGGCCCACATTGCGGACCACGTGGACGAGTGGATAGTAGTTGAGCGTCTTCCAGGGGTGTTCTGTCTTCAGCTTCTTCACTTTCCTTGCGTCCACCGTGGTGGTGTAGCGGTTACGATGCTCGGCTGCGGACTCAAAGGTCGCGGATTGAATTCCGGCCGTGGTGGCCAAATTTTGATGGAGGCAAAATGCTAGATGCCCGTGTGCTGTGCGATCTCGGTACACGTTAAAGAATGCCAGATGGTCAACATTTCCGGAGCCTTTCGCTACGGCGTTTATCATAATCATATCCTGGTTTGGGGACATAAAACCCCACGTTCCTTGCGTGTCAAAGTGTGTCGCGATTACTGTGTTGGTTGAGACTATCACCTGTGGCACATACCCGCATGACATGAACTCTGGTTTACGGGTATGCGCCACACCTGACTGACAGAGGATGGTTTCATGATGTGCGCGACAGGTATTAAATGCGAAACATTTCTTAGCTTTGGCACTTTGAGCGTTTCTATCTACGTATCTATCTATCTATCTATCTAGCCGCCTACGTCTGCGTGCTCTCATGATCGGCTCCTTGACTTGCTGTAGACCAAAATTGGCATGGGAGGGTAAAAGGATTTGACGAATATGACTGTCTGGTCGTGAGATGAATAACGTGAAAATCATGTCGCGTACTGAGCCGTTCTCCCAATAAGGGTTGCAGAAGTTGCGCCTTTTCCTTTCTTCAACCTCTCCTCCTCTCCTCCTCTCACAAACCCTCTCCTCCAGACACGTGTGGCACATACCCTTACCTAGGGACGCAGTGTATGGGTATGCGCCACAGGTGACTGAGAGGTTTATAACTACCACGAACGGCGAGAACAGACATTCGTATTTAAATGAGAGAGCGTGAAGAAAAACCGACATCGGCAGCGTTTACCAGACGAATGGAAAGAATAAGAATAAGGATCCCAGCAGGCATCGAACCCTAGCATTCTGGGTGGAAATCAGGTATTCTACCACAGAGCCACGCCAGGTCTATAGACTGGTTGGAAAAAACAGCCTGTGCAGGCGTAATGTCTGTAACCGACGCTGGGCTTAAGCCATGCTATAGGAACAGACGAACCGAGACACGAGAGACCACACGACGCTGCGGCACCTGGAGCGTCTCATATGCAAGTGCCGGTTTATCATTAGAGCACTCGGAAGGGGACGCAGCCCAAGGTTGCCGGACAACTATGTAAAGTCCGCTGCACCTCCCTTTCTTGGCGAAGATGCATTGTCAACACTGTATCTCGAGATCTGCTTGAACTGCTTGTCGTAAGACAGGAACTTCGTTGGACGACGTGTTCTCATAGATCTCCGAAGAGGCTGTGTGTCGGAAGCGCTTTCTGCCGGGGTGGTTTGCTCTGCTGGGTGAGTCACAGGAGCAGATGAACCAGCACTGTCGTTGTAATCCTGGTCAGGCGTTTGAGGCACTTCCGAATTACAGGGTAGCTGCGCATCTCTTGTCATCCCCATCATCAGGTAGGCTGCTAAAAGTAAAGGCTTCCGACGTGGGGCGAAGATGCTGTCTATTCGCCTGTATTCCTTACGGTCTTCAGTGAGTACTCTGTAGGAACGAGGTGCAACCTGGTCGAGCACGTTTGCTTTTCGTGACCATCCCTTCTCATCCCTCAGGCGAACGATGTCACCTGGCTGAAGGCTTGAAAGCGTTCCCTTTGCTCATCACGTTGAGGGCGCTTTGTGACCTTTCGGCTGCGAGTGGATTAAAGCGGGAAGACCAGACCTGAGGCGGCGATTCCTAGCAGTTCACCAGGGAGCTACCGCATTCTAGAGGACTTGTGCGATAATTTAGAAGGCCTTGATAAAAGTCACCTCCTGAATGGGTGGGTCTTCTTTAGGATATGTTTCACCACTTGCACCGCCTTTTTCCGCGAGTCCATTTGAACGCGGAAAGCGAGGACTCGACGTGATGTGCTTGAAGTCATATGACGCTGTCGAAGCGGGCAAACTCTCTTGATGTAAACTGTGGCCCATTTGTCGCTGAGAACTTCCAGTGGTACCCCATGCCTAGCAAAAATGGACGACATTTTGCGTATAACTTCTTGTGCTGAAGTACTCTGTAGCTCTTCAACCTCCGGATAATTGGAGTACGCGTCGTAGAGCACCAGGTACGTTTTACCTCCATATTGACATAGATCTGCTCCAACGCGAATCCATGGAGAATGGGGGATTTCTCTCATCAAGGAGCGATCCTCAGGTTGAGCATATGCATTGATCTTGCAAGTTTCGCATCTGCTGATCATGTTCTTTATGTCATGAGTCATTCCTGGCCAGAACATCAACAGCCTCGCCTTCGCAAGCGATTGTTTATTGCCTAAGTTGGCCTTCATGCAGGCGACTTAGCATTTCTGTTCGTAATGACCGTGGTATGACCACTTTGGCTCCCTTGAATAACAGCTTTCCAATGACCGACAATTCTGAGCGGTACGCTTTGTACGGACCCGTAAGCGGTTGTTCATGCTCAGATTGAATGACTTTGATCACATCTGAGAGAATTGGATCTTTTGCTGTCCTCTTCGACCAGTCTCGCGCTGGTTTTATCACTGACCAGACTGGACCGGACCGATACTGCATGTCCTCCACATCGCTATCTTCGTCCTCTGTTACATTGCAGTAGGGAGTTGGAGCCCTGGATAGCGTGTCTGGCAGGACTAGAAGTTTACCCGGAACATAGGCAAACTGGTATTCATATCTCATCAGTCGGAGGAACAGGCGTTGTAGTCGAGGAGGCATGTCGCCAATACATTTTCTTGATATCGAAATCAACGGCTGATGATCCGTTTCTATGAGCACCTTTCGGCCATATATAAATTCGTGAAACTTTTCACAGCCGTAGACAACGCCTAACGCCTCCTTTTCAATTGTGAGTATCGTTTTTCGCAATTCTGTGAGGCGTCTGGAGCTATATGCTACTGGTCGCCCAATCTAAACCAATGCCTCTGGAAGAATGCTGCGCCAAGCCCGAATCCTGAGGCGTCAGTAGAGACTTTACATTCTCTTTTGGGATCGTAGACTGCAAGCACAGGTGAGCTAGTTATAGCCTCCTTTATGGCTTCTAACTCTTTTGTATGCTCGGGTCCCCATGCGAAGTCTCTATCGTGCTTTAAACAGTTCACGGAGAAGAGTAGTCCCTGTCTGAGAGATGTGGCACGTATTTTCCGAAATACGTAACCATGCCTAGGACGCGCTGAAGCTCTTGCTTTGTACTTGGCTCAGGCATTTGCAAGACGCTGCTGATGAGTTCGGGCGATGGCTGTATGCTTTCTCACTGATCTTATCGCCCCGAAAAACTATTTCTTTCATGCCCATTTCAACTTTTCAGCGTTTTAATGTGACACCATGTTTTTGAGCCGCGTCCAGCGCAGCCTCAAACGCTCTTCGTGCTCTTTTTCATTCGAGCCCCATATGAGCACATCACCGACCGTATACTCTGACACCCGAGAGGCCATCAAATACTTGTCACATGGCCTTCTGGTACACCTCTGGTGCAGACGCTAAACCGAATGGCCATGCGAAGAAAGAATCTGAAACGCCCGAATGGCGTGCTGAATGTACAATGCGAGAGCTCTCTTCGTCTAAACGGAATCTGATAGAAACCAGAGTTGGCGTCTAATCTTGGAAGATACGCGCGCCTGTCAGCTCGGCTTCAATTTCTTCCCGCTTCGGCATTTCAAAGTGCTCACGCTTGAGGCATTATTAATGTTCCGTGGATCCATACAAATTCTCAGAGCGCCAGTTTTTTTCCGAACTATAACCAAGGGACTCACCATTCAGTCGGTTCATCAACCCTTGCGATGATTCCTGCGTCGCTCATACGCTGCAGCTCATCCTTTAGTGTTGCTTGAGGAGGTGGGGCACTCGACGCGGGTGTTGAATAACTGGACGCGTTCCTTGTCGAAGCACGATCTTATACGGCGTTCGAACGCATCCAAGCCGCGAAACAAGTTCGGGTAGTCTTTCATGACGCGTTCCCGAAGCGTTGCCTGTCCCGGTCCAACATGAGACAGCACTGGCCGATACCTCCGCGGTGCGACGCACGAGGTCAAAGTCCTCAGACGCAGCAAGTCCGAGTAGGGCACATCTTTTTAAACACCACAAAAAATTTCAGGCTCACAGTCTTGCCTTGGTAAGTAACTGGCATCACTACTGTTCAAGATGCTTGATGGCTTGACCGCTGTAACTGCGTAGCGTCGCCTTGCTCTGCTGTAGCTCGTACTTGTGGCCTCTGAAATTCTTGAGCCAACGCACAGGAATTAAATTTACCTGTGATCCTGTGTCTACTTTGAGCTTCAGTTTGCTG
The DNA here is from genome assembly GCF_013339695.2 of Rhipicephalus sanguineus. Lineage (NCBI taxonomy): Eukaryota > Metazoa > Arthropoda > Arachnida > Ixodida > Ixodidae > Rhipicephalus > Rhipicephalus sanguineus. Next base: position 18,063 of record NW_023614409.1, read on the forward strand.
TTGTCCACGGTTGCGTTTATAATCCATTCCGAGCTCTTGCTGGCACAAACTGCAAGATTTCATACTGCGCGTTGGACGAGTTGCTGCGCGTCTCTTCCACATCGTCGACCATTTTCTTCGTTCTGCAGGCCGCTGCAAAATGATTCTTGCGGCCACACTTCTTCAATCGTTGACCGTACGCGGGCATTTTTTTCGGTTCATGCCACCTCTTGCACTTGTAGCAGGCTCTTTTTTGGTTCGGCGTCTTGTCCTTGCTTGACACTTTTCTTTGCTGATGGCTTCAACAGCTTTGTTTCCGGAGATTGCCACACTCTTTCTGATTTGCTGCTATTTCCTGTGGATTGTGCTGCTTTAATGGCACTTTCCAGCGATAGCGAGTCTTCTCTGAGTAGGCGCTCTCGAAGCTGGTCGTCAGCTATTCCGAACACAATTTGATCCCGTATCATGGATTCCCGCAAAGATCCGAACTTGCAACTCTGTGCTTTTAGCTGCAGGTCTCTCAAGAAGCTTTCAAAGGTTCGCCATCCGCCTGGACGCGCTTCCGAAACAAGTACCGTTTCGAAAGTCTCATTCGTGCGAGGCTGACAATAGCTTTCAAACTTTTGAAGAAGGGTGTCATAGCTCTCCTTTTCTGTCGTCGTGCAACCAAAGGTGTCGAATACTTCGATAGCTTCTGGCCCTGCGACATGGAGTAGCAACGCCGCTTTCTGCTTCTGACTGCGTTCCTTCTCGCTTTCCGTGGCTTCGAGGTAGAGTTCAAACGCTGACGAAACTTACGCCAGTTTTCAGCGATGTTCCCGGAAAATACGAGATGGTCCGGCGGGCGTAGTCCTTCCATGGCTTGAAGACGCGTTTAGACCGTGCACTTCTGACACCATGTACCGACGCTGGGCTTAAGCCATGCTATAGGAACAGACGAACCGAGACACGAGAGACCACACGACGCTGCGGCACCTGGAGCGTCTCATATGCAAGTGCCGGTTTATTATTAGAGCACTCGGAAGGGGACGCAGCCAAGGTTGCCGGACAACTATGTAATGTCCGCTGCAATGTCGATGCAACGTGTACTTTGTTTGTGGTGCTGGCTATCTAATTTTACAAAAAAGCAATAAACACTACATATGGACTCCTACGTTACACGCGTCCATATCAGATTAACGTCTGTGGTGGCAGTGGTGGCTCCCGCTTTTATAGCAGTCTCATAAACGTTGCATTTGTATTCCTATGATTCAGCAAGCTATATGAAGCATTGCAAGATCCAGGTGGAATACATTAACGAAAGTCACGGTCATATTCACATGATTGCACCATAAAGCGCACATAATTTCGATAACACTGACGTATGTAATCTAACGTCACATCACAATCTGACGTCACATCACATCGTAATACCCTTTAAACGCCAGTGTTGTCGATGTGCCAGATAAGCGCACGAAGTGCACATAGCCGCACACTTACAAAAACACCTAGATCCACCTCATAACGCTTGGCTCAAAAGCCATACAGTACAGCATAGAACTCCCTCACTGCTTCGCATGAAACTGATTTCCACAGCGCGTGGTATCTGCCGAATGTTTTTCTGCGTTATTGCTTTTTATGACCAGTTAGAATCGTGTTCGTCATACACTCATCCCCTGCTATGCCAATTTTAGTACATTACAAGTTATGGAGACGACCAGGAGAGCGCCCAGACGTAGGCGGCTAGATAGATAGATACGTAGATAGAAACGGCCAATGTGCCTGAGGTTCGCTAAGAAGTGCTTCGCATTTAAAACAGTGTATGGTGTTTATAAAACTATAGCATCAATGCAAAGTCTGTTGGGCTGTCGATTTCTGCCGTTTTTCTTCCATCCTTGGTACAACGTAGGGCTTCTCCCGCGACATTTATTTACCAAAGTCACCACCACGAGTGATGGCCAAAGCTGACAATTTATGTACATGCACTGCCACATGAAGTTCCCACTTCGTCGCCGTTCTCTCATGGTAGATCGATATCCTTCCATAAGTTCATAACATCCGAGCCTTCGGTTTTTTCAGCAATCCACGTTTTCATATTCTTTATCTGCTCGTTCGTGAAATGAGCCTTCCAGTCTCCCACGATGCCTTTGCGAACAAACCCGTCATCGCTGTGCAGGGGCTCTTCATATTGAGCTATAACTTCCCTGTAAACTTCCATTGACTTGATAGCCCTGTCTGGGCCCAAGCTCAGCATATCTTTTATTACTGTACGCATCTGCTCGTTGAAGACGCCTTGCATATTCTTGAGGCTTGACGCGTCGATAATTTTCCGCAGTAAGGCAGGCTCGTCGCGCAGCTTCTTCCCGTACTGTTCACCCATGAAGTCAGCAATCTTGAGTGTCCAGAAATCGGTGTCTTTCTTCATTTCCTCGTACGTGAAGAACAAGACGTTTGGGTCATTCCGGTGCTCGTACCAGGAGAGCAAGTGATCGAAGTAGTCTCCCCAGGAAGTCTTGCCGGCGATGAACGCTTTGCAGAACCTGTCAAAGGAGGCATCGTATTTCTTGGCTGTCATGCCCTTCATGTGATAGTAGAAAGATACGCAAACGTCGTACGGGTTGCGTGTAACGCAGATGTATTTTGCTTGAGGCGAGTAAGGTTGGAAATTGAACGGGAGGTGAGTTTTCAAGAGACCTGGCCTGGCCATCCTCTCTGCTGCTTCGGCGCCTGTCATTTCCATAAAAGGCGACGCTAGCATGAAGTCGACAACAGTTTTCGGTGGATGTCCATCAGTGAGTATGCTGAGGATGAGGTACTGTGTCCAAGTCGTGCCGCACTTTGGGTACGTTGCGAGGAATATGTCATCCTCTCGTGGTTTGTATGCTAACGCGGAGCGGATGAGATCTTCATGGAAGAAATTGTGGATCCAAAGGCCGTCCACGTCACGGCATGAGACAAAATCCATGGTTGAGGTCTTCACCAGCCTCCTTAAGCAAATGTTCGAGTGGAACCTGCAAAGAAAATAGCAGAGATTTCGTTTTGCCTTGGGCATTGAACAATCATACTAAATATTATCAATGGGAAACATGCGCGCGGAATATGGGCAATAAATGCAGGTAGCATTTCTTTGATTGATTGGTGAATGGTTGCAAGTATTAAATGTCAATGAGACAGTCAATGTACAATACGATATATATATATATATATATATATATATATATATATATATATATATATATATATATATATCTAGATTGTTTATTGTAGTCAGATTTATTACAAAAACTTTCGTAATATGTTAGTTATTTTGGTGTTTTGAGGTGCTTTCTGCTATGGCGACTACTTTCACAAGAAGACAGAGGAGGCGACAGGCAACTGGAAGGCAACTAGCTCGGCGCCAGTCGAACAGCGGAAAGTCGTGAGCGAGGCAAGCGTTTCGCACTATATTTTGCCACAAAGCTGCTAGGAAACCGGTTCCCGTCCGCTAAATTTGATTTAGTGTTCCGTCATTACGACGGGGATTCCTGCATCGGTGTTTCCAAAGTTCACGACAGCGTTGTCTTCAATATATTCCGTTCCTTGTGAGACCACTGTATGATACTAGTAACTGCCCCGCATTATACGCAAATTTACCCACTTGGACAACTGCGCATAACTCATTGATTTTTGATCGCAAAGTGTGGTATAAAAGGCATTGTGTAGTTATTTGCCATTGAATACTCACGGAAAATTAGCAGCCTGCTTGTGGCTGCGCGAAATAACTATAGTGTGACATAACTTTAGAAATCCTACGCAAAGCGGATGCAAATAAGCTTGCACCAATGAACGTGCACGCCAGAGTGACGTTATGAGCCGGGCGGCCAGTGACCCCCGTATTCAATGAAGATTTTCATGCCTGAGCGGGACTATTTCTTTAGTTGCGGAAGCGATCGGCTGCCGTGCTTCGGTCATCTGGGCGGGAGCCTCACCGGACTTCTAAAGTGTATCCGACAATAGTATAGCTTGGACACTGCTTGAAGGATGCATAGTAATTGCTGCTCAAACACCGTTGAACATGGTGCCAGTACGGTACTTTTCAGCAAATTCCTATATACTGGCGTAAGCTCGGCAACCACCATGCATTTTCGAAGGCCGTTGAGTTACGCTCATACATTGCAGTAGCTTCCCAAGATTTGTGATGAGTGCAACACGCGTCCACGTTGCAAGGTATCTGTAGAGCATTTCAGAAGATTGAATGCAAGCTAATACAGATACACTTCGAGCAAATATGTGCAACAAGTATAGCTTGAGTACTGTATTGCCAAAACTTTCTTTATAAATGAAGGTTCTTATTGGGAAGTTATGTATTTCTTCAAAACGCTACAGTAGAACATAATATGACTCCTAGACTTCTAGCCGTGTATTATCTCAATGCGATGGCTAAACTCGGTCCCACAAAAATATATAATCATTGTCATAACAACCCGTCCTGTGATATATCAAATCATTTGTTGCATGCGCCACAGCTTTGCCAAAAGTGGAGTAAATGACTAGCTCACAGGGTAAAACGATCAACAAACCGTGTGATATATAAGCTTTGTGGTGTTGCTCTTCAGTTCAAAATGATATCCGGAAAACTTGGGTTGTAGTTCACGCTTATTTTATTGCACGAAGGATAAGAATACCATGTGCAAAATCGTTCGCATTGGCCTACTAGCTAAGTAGGCACTCTTGCAATTCTACAAAGGAGGTCAAAAGCGACATTCATGGTGCCTCACAACAAGCTAACAGGACTATATATTGGAATTTTTCGTACATACTCCTCCGTATTATGTGGAGCATAACATTAAGCAAAGGGACGTATAAAGGAAAAGTTGAGACAGGTGCTGGCAAACAATTCGATCTTTTTACTACACAACAAACCGAATGAAACGTCATCCTTTGAGAAATAAGGTCAATGCGTCCCGTAGCCTGCAGCGAATTGCCGAACGTTTCCGTAGGTTAGGTGAAACGTGGAATGCACAGACAGGTCACACATGAGTTACCTAAAACCCACTTCACTGTCGCTTAACGTAGTCGAGGGGGTGGGCAGCACTCGTATCGCCATACTTGCCTACAAGCGGGTTTCTGCAATCGCTCCACTTATGCATTCCTTGTGATTGTATGCCAACGAAAGAAAATGGAGTACACAGACAACGCACGTTTTAAATACAATGCGAGTGGACGCTGAGGCAAAGCGCTGCTACCTGGTAGACGGTGCGTGAAGAAACAGAAATGGCGTGGATTATGTTCAGGCAAACACCGACAGCACGGCGAAAAGACGTTACACTCCTTAATCGTCGAGCTCACCGAGGACGAGGCATTCACGAAACACGTTTACCGCGAATAAAGCTTGCGGGATCTGACGTGTTTATGCGGATGCGAAGGCCGTTCACGTGAGAAGATAGAGTGGAAAGGCTGACCGAGAAATGTCTACGAAGGTTATCTGCGCCGGTCGAGGAAGTGGCGAAAGGGGTTGCGTAGAAGCATGACGGCTCATCGATTTCACAATCATTCAGCTTGCGTTGGCTTTCTGAATTCCTTTCAAAGCATGTTTAGACTGCCACTCTTGCTCTTCTGAATGGTCACCTTATTGGAGCGACACAGTATTCACGCAATCGCAGACGTCACCACACTAGTCCATGTTGCAACTCACGCCATGTTTTTCAGGAGTGTAAAACGATGTAGGACTGCCCAATTTCAGAGCGCAGCTGTAAGGCCTTGAGCAGCGTCGCCGTTGGCGTTTGCAGGCGTAACCGATCAGGCGAACGAGGAAAAAAGAGAGCGAACGCGGAATCTGTCGATATCACGAACCACAGAACCTCGCTTTCTTCCTCCGTCACGCTCGTGGGCCCTTCGGTCGGAGTTTACGCGTATGCAGGCTGGTACGTGCACTGCGGCTGGCTTCGCTTGTGCTAACGGGGCTGCCAATGTTTCGCTCGATTCGCGACGCCTTCAATTATGGTAATCATTGTTGGGGTTTAACGTCCCGAAAACCACTATATGCTTGTGAGGACGCCGAAGTGGATGGCTCCAGAAATTTCGACCACCGCGGGTTCTTTAACGTGCACCTAATATAAGTACACGGGCCTCAAGGATTTTTGCCTCCATCGAAAATGCCACTGCCGCGGCCGGGATGCGATCCCGCGACCTTCAGGCCAGCAGTCGAGCACCATAACTACTAGACCACCCTGGCGGGTGACGCCTGCAATGCACAGACTGGTGTGCGCAGTAGTATTCGAGCGCTGGCGTCTTTGTGGCAATATGTAACGAGTGTTACATTGCTACAACTTCGGATAGACAAAGCTTCGAACACAGTTGGCAGGGCCTCAACACGAAGCTGCGCTCAGAATTCGCATTAGAGATTATTTAAACGTAGGTGATTTTTAAAGGCTAAATGTATGCGCACGTTGCGTATCGTAATCAAGTGTTTTTGCTTGAGCGTGAAAAGCGAGAAACTGCGCCCATTGCGCGCTGGCTACCTGGGTCATCTTGTATATGTCACGCGCTTGTACAATTATGGAACATATATACAGGGTGTTTCACGTCACTAGAACCGAATATATAACAAAATTGTGGTTAATCAGAGCTCAATTAAATCCACGACATCAGGTGTGCCGTCATTTCGCGCTCGTTAGAATATTTTTATATCGCGTAAGCATTGCGTAAGCATGAGTATTGGTTAACTAACGAACATTTATGCAAAATTTTTAATTTTTACTTCACGCTCGAGTGCGTTTCGTTAGGGTCAAGAGGACATTCCAAAACGACCGATCCAATCTGTTGTGTCAACATATGTATGCACATGCTGCGCGGTTATTTTCCCCGCCGCTTAAAAGAAAGCATGCAAAATAAGAAATAAAACCACGTTACTGTGGTCTAGCGCTAGCACACTGCCCCATTGCAAGAACCAGAGCCGTTCCGGTACCCCCCAGCGAGCCACCCATTCGTTTTTTTTTCTTGGCACTGCACCGCACTGGGAACGCTGGTGCACGCTCGCTTTCACTGGCACTTAGGTGAACGCCCTCGGAAAGAGCTGGGTTGCATTGATGCGGGCGCTGGCTTCGCCGTTGTGATGCTGGCGCGCACTAGGAGCGCTGGAAACGCAGGAATTACTTCTTGTGGCAGTGTCACGCGGTGCTTTCAGTATGGTGCGCGGCAAGGTGTTTCAGTATCGCTGAATGCCGAATGCTTGATTCGATGGCACCGATATATGCTGTCCTAACAGGTCTCAAATATATGTCACAAAATACTACCTTGGCAAAGAAAGAGGATGAGATGTGTCTATTTTTTACGCGAAATCACTGACAATTTGAATGTTTCCCTTTCGAATGTGGACGAAAATATGTTAACCCAACACAGAAATGGGCGGTCATTTTGCATTCTAAGACATTTTTTTTGTATACATGTAGTGGTAATAACGGCGGTGATTCTTGTGGAGCACGTAGCAGCAGCGAATGCACGTTTACGCGTGGACCGCAAATATATCAGTCTTACATCCTTGATTGTTGCTCATTTCATTGCAGTGCCTATACGTTTATAGGCGTCGTTCTGAACAGAGACAGGCATTTGGTACTTCGCCACGCAGTTGACGCGAAGTAAGTGAGCTTTGGCTTCGGAAGCCCTCCCAACATGAGGACCAGAAGAGCAGCCGTCCCTCGATATCCCCATGCAGGAAAAACATCATTGGAAATTCTTGCACTTCCACTTACTTACTTCAGCTACACTTTAGGCAACAGTGAGAAAGGTTTCGAAGCTGAAATGCATAAACATTAATCTTCTCAACTCACATGCGCCGTGATCGGTCCTACCCAGTGAGACTCCCAGCGAGCGTTACGGCTAGCGCACCGGGCGTAGTCCGTCTACATACCACCGGCGCTTCTGGCTTTAAATGTACGCAATTTCAACGTGCAAGAATGACCGTAGAGTACAGCTTGGACATCGGTTAAGCCACACCAACCAATTTTTTTTTTCTTGTGTACAGTGTCCCACCAGGAGCGATGACCATTGATGCGACGTGCTTTCCCCAACGGACAAAGGCTGTCACCGAAATATCACGGCCGCATTCGCTGGTACTTCTCTGACTCATACGTAGGAACACATATTTATCAATTGGTACTCGTTAGTGAACTGACACAAAGGCATATTTTTCAGCGCATTGTATTTGTTTCAGAGCGCAGCTAGAAGCGCAGCTCCTAGGAGCCCGTTCTGCTTTGAACGGCGTCACCGTTGTCGAAGGCGTAGCCGTTAGAGGGAACGAGGACGAAAGCCATTATTAAACGTAGCGCAACAAACACGGACACAGCAAAACAGCAACATACACAACGCAGACTATCCACTGAAATTTATTGAGGAACATTCACACATATACACACATGAAGCTAGGACACGTGCTGAGAGAAAGAAAAAGTTGTCTTAGTGACTAGCACTGAGGTAATCTATTTCGATGGGCTGCAACACTATCGATGGCCTCGCGACACATGCATCACCACATCTATAGATACAGAACGCTTCCTCAACTTCTCGCTCCGTTTTTCCGTTAAATCTTGCCAGCACACTTGCTTCCGTCAACCTTGGCTTGCAGCACAGTCCCTACAATGCAGCGAAAGGCTCGAACATGGTGGTCCATTCAAAGAGGCACAGTGGTCAAATACTCTATTATCTAAGCAGCGCTCTGTCTGCCCGACATAGCTTTTCCCACATGACAACGGTAGGTTCCAGACCACTCTTGTACAACAGTCAACTGACTTTTCTCTATGCTTGATGTCGCACGTGTGGTTCTCCCGACCGTGCCTCTGTATCTTCTTATGCACCGCCGGGCAAAGCTGGCCAAACTTTATTCCACCTGAAAAAAAAAAAAAACACATTACATCCATATCTGGGTCCATACCTTTTTCAAACGATGAGACACCCGGTAAAGGTACGGAATACACACAAAAGTACCGCTGTCGTTTTCCGAACGCTTTTGTGACCCTCTCATTTCCTTCTTCATTTTCTGGAAATGTCTTTAGTCTTGGAAAAATCTATCTATCTATCTATCTATCTATCTATCTATCTATCTATCTATCTATATCTATCTATCTATCTATCTATCTATTACAGCGAAAGCTGTTATGAGATCATTTCACCGCCCGTTTTTGGCGCCGTAGTCGTCGCCGCGCTGCCGCCGGTGTCCGTAACCAGTATCGCTCGAAATAAGAAAAAAAAGCGAAACAAGAAAAAAATTCCAGGATGGCACGAAGTTCGAACCTGGGCCCTCTGCGTGGGAGCCCAGTGTTCAACCTCTGAGCCATGCCGGTGCTCGAAACTGCTTTGCAGAAAGGTCCTATACAGGCTTCATGTCGGGAAGGAACCTCATTAGCATATGCAATATAGCGTGGTAGAAGAGTAAAATAAGCACCAATTATCGCACAACGCGAATTCTGTACCCAGGCGTCACACAACGCGAATTGCGCAACGAGTAGGTTGTTGAATGCTTCCAACCCATTACGAAGGGGTCTGCCATAATTCTTCATCGTCATCAGGCACAGCATCAACAAAGTGCGCGTAATGCCTTACATGCGTTTAGCAGGTACCAACGCTCTCCGTAGAATGGCGAAAAATGGCACAGTGCCTGCTGCCCTACTTCTCAAAAATTACAATGATTTATAGCGTAGTGGGTTCCTCGCAAGTGCACTTGTATTGGTTGCCAAGGAAGCCCATAAGCGCATGATCCATTTCCTCGGGGTCTCAGTAAAGTTCTTCGCCCCCCCCCGTCTCTCTCCCACGTCACGTATGTTATACAGCATGACGGGAGAGGGAAATAGCGACCGGGCGTCACCCAATGCAAATTACATAATTGGTGGGCCGCTTAAAGCTTCCAACCCATTACAAAGGGCTGAGCCATAATTCTTCATCGTCATCAGTCGTCGCGTCAACAAAGTGCACATAATGCCTTACAGACGCGTAGCTGGCGCCTCGCTTCTCCGCAGAATGACGAATAATGGCGTAGTAGGTGCTTCCCAACTTCACAAAATTGTGATTTATGGCGCAGTGGGTACCTTTCTAGTGTACTTGTATTGTAGCCCCCAAGAGAGCTTAACGGCCGCTAGAAACGCCGCTCTTCCAGCTTTCGCTGTGACTGTGCTGCGGTTTCAGCGCAGGCCTTCTTGTCTATCTATCTATCTATCTACTATCTATCTATCTATCTATCTATCTATCTATCTATCTATCTATCTATCTATCTATCTATCTATCTATCTATCTATCTATCTATCTATCTATCTATCTATCTATCTATCTATCTATCTATCTATCTATCTATCTATCTATCTATCTATCTCATGTATTGGGGAAGTCTTAAGTTCTATCAGGGAGATTAGACGCATGATTAATAGTATAAATAGGCAAGGCAATGTTTGTTTGTTTTTGCTCAAAGAAGACAGTTCATCTTCTTCAGCAGGTTCTAGTCAAGTATTACGGCTGCACCATGTTGGCGTACTAATAGTCATGTTACGCAGCGAAGGGTTGCGTAAGAGTACCATTAAAGGCATTCAGCTATGCCAGGTGAAGGAGCGTTGCGATGTACACCCATCGCTAACCTTTGTGAGCAAGGACCTTTAAGACACACATAAAAGCTGGTCCGTTAATGGCAAAGCACGCACACTAAAGCTTGTGCTTACCTTTGGTTAAATGTGTCCCTCTGTTCAAGCTGGGGCAAACGCGAAACTTTGCCAGAGGGAGGGCAGCCTAGAAGGGCTACTCGTTTATATGTGACAGTGTGACAGAGGGTATACACTTGTATTGCTAATCACCAGCTATGTGGGCCGGACCCCATCTGAAATTGCTGGAGGGATGTGTGTATGTGGAGGGGGGGGGGAGGCGCTGTTCACTGAGCCCCCCTCGTAACCGCTCCTGATTTAAGGCGCTGATACAATCAAGGCCTGCGCTTTTCAGGCCCTGAGGACTAAGATCAATATAAAGTTTTGTGCGCGATAGCTCTCTTGCGCAAGCGATTTCAGAATGCGTGGCTGCTGAATGATATCCATGTGTGTTCTGAATAATTACCAGACAAAGACAGAAGTTCTTGGTAACATCAACGTTTGAATTGATGGCCAACCGTGAACATCACATGTCGCTGGAGCCAACGTCTTGGCAAGTGGGCTGCTCGTCAGAGCAGGAGTTATCTTCATCATGGCTGCTGTCTTGACAAAGACAGGCACATTTTTCGAAACGTTTGTTCTAACGGCATCCCTGTTCAACGATGTTCAGCACTCCATACTTTCCGTTTCTCTAAAAGTTATGTGTAAAAAATTAAAATACGAAAGGGGGCGCTATTACACTAGCGGCAGAGTTCTTGAACGCAAGTATATTTTTTTTATTCTTTATCAGCAATCATGGTAACTTTATTTAGACTGAAAAAAAAACGCTTCATCTAAGTTCGCGAACTTCTCTGAAAGCGCTTGGAATGGCGGTATCGAAATTTCACAAAGGAAGGTTCAGCCCCTCCCAAAGATTCCTGACATCGGGGTCATGGCTGTCTTCTCTGCTATCCAACGTTTCATGCGTTCGATTGTTCCGGGAAAAATGGTTCTTCCAATCTCCCACGACGCCCTTACGGACAAGACCACCTCCACGCATCGTTTCTTCTTTATGAGCCGGATTGTGCCTGTACGGTTCGAGGGACGCTATACGCCTCTCTGGTGGCAATTCCAGAGCTTTGCGTATCCACACTTTCGTCGGATCTGCCATCACCGTTTTCATGTTCTGCACGGTACACGAGTCGAGGACTTTCTTCAACAACGCCTCGTCTTTCCTGAGAGCGCTGCCGTACTCTTCTCCCAAAAAGTCGGCGATCCGCAGTACCCAGTAAGTCGTGTCCTCCTGGAGTTTCTCGTAAGTTAGAAAGAGTACGTTCGGATCGTGCCGATGTGGGTACCAGGAGAAAAGGTGGTCGAAATAGTCTCCGTAGAGTAACTTTCCGGAGACGAAGAGGTCGAAGAACTTATCGAATGACACATCTTCGCAATTACATGGTGTGTAGTATTTCATAAAGTGGTAGTAGGACACGCAGCAGTCGTACGGATTTCTCGTAACGTAGATGTACTTGGCCCTCGATGAGTACTTGCACTTGTCGCACGGCAGATGCGTCATCAGGGCCCCAGGGCGCGGCATCTTGCGCACGGCATCGACACCCGTGAGTACTATGATGGGCGAGGAAAGCATGAAGTCGACTGTCGTTTTGGGAGGGTTACCGCGCGTGAAGATGTTGGAGACAATGTACTGTGTCCACGTGGTACCGCACTTCGGATAAGTGGCAATGATGACGTCGTCGTCTTGCGGTTCATAGCCCATGGCAAAGCGAACGTTAGTATCGTCGAAGAACTGAGCATGCGCAGACCGTCAATATCCCTGTAGGCGTCTGGATCCATGGTATTGCTTCGGTGTTGCTTTTCTAAGGTTTGACTGCAACAGCAAAGAAGATTAAATGCGAACTTGAACAACTTGCGTTGGATAAGATGTCACATTGAATTCTGCTAAACTGCACAGCGAAAGGATCGTGTTGTGTGTTGGAGAGGGAACGCGGAAAAGGTCAATGTTTCTGACATTTGGCTATTCATATATAAATAATCTTTTACCTCACCATCATTCAACATATTCTGTGATCAGATATATTACGAGCACTTTACTCGTATATTAGCGTCCGCAATGCGTTATACGACGTATGCATATATTGACATTTTTTATATACACATGCCTGTCGGCATGTGTTGCTCCGAAACGGAAGCGCGGTATTATTAGCTTTATTGACTACAACTCCTGGCAGAGATTATTGGCTCGACTGATTTACGTAATCTTAAAAGTGAAAGAAATATCCCTTAGACTGAGCTTGCAATTTGCTAGTGTTCTTTTTTTGTAAAGAGATTCTGCAGCAGGAAAATGCCTGGATGTTTTACGAACTGCATGCATTCTTTCTTGGAATGGCGCTTGGGCCAAAGTGAGGCGCATGCGGCTGTGGTGAGAGGCTAAAACATTATATTTGTCTGCCAATGTCAGGGCAGAAAGGTACTTGATATGCACAGGAGTAGCTTGACTGGACAGTAAGGCACTATCGAAACAAAAACGTCTATGATAGCGCTCCCAAAAATACAGCACGCAGGAGCCATTAGCGACTGTATTCATGGGCCCAATACAAGATTTTCATTACGCACGGAAGTTTCAGGTAAGTACTACATCTCGTACACAGAAATAAGTACGATAGCAATGGCGTACATTCCACTTACTCTACGTTAGTGAGGATGAGCAGAGAACACGAAATGGGATGAAAGGCGAAAGAAGAAAACGTTGTGATCACATATTAGCATGCCGACAAAGTTCCTATCACACTACCATAAAAGCAAAATCTCACAATGCGACAAAACAGATGGCATGAAAACTAAAGTAACGCTGCCGTAAATACAGCGTGTTAGCCTATGGGCTTCTTTAGGAAACGTACTTTATTCAGGAAGGCAAGCTATTAGGGAGCCCTAACAATAAGGGAAGACTTAGCAAAGGTAGATTTCTGGCCTTGCTGAGGCAACATATTCCGGGTTAAGCGCCAAGAGAGGCTACTATGACCACCTCCTTGGGTCACTAGGAGAAGCCTTCCCTCAAAAAAACCGTTTACAAGCTGCCAAGAAAATGCAGCAGCCGTTATCAATGGCCGCTGGAAGTTTCCAAGGATGAGAAAGCAGTGCAGACGCAGCAGCCCAGATGCGAACAACAAACGAGGTTGTGATAACATTCACAAAACACGTTATGTGCCATGCAAGCAAGGTATTGTGTACACGATTCCCTTGTCATTTGGCAGAAACTGCGAGGGGCAAACGGGGCGGTGCCTCAATGAAAGGCTCGCAGAGCACAGTAATAGTGTTAAGAGGGGTGGCAATGGCTCGTTACCTGCGCATTGCGGCACGTGTTGGTTTTCGCCTCTCTTTCATGAACGTTCAGTTATTCGCAAGCACCATTATGAAATGCGCTCGACTGCTGACGCGAAGGTCACGAATCGAATTCTGACCTCGGCGGCTGCATTTATGATGGAGCCGAAAAAGCTTGAGGCGTGCGTGCTTACATTTAAGTGCACGTTAAGAATTCCGGAGCCATACGCTACGGCGTCCCTTATGATGATGTTGTGGCTTTGGGAAGTAAGACACTAACAATAATTATCATCATGAAATGACGCGGCTGATAATTGAGTCAGCCAATATATATAAGTGAGGGCAAGACTGTCGCAGCACACCCCCCATTATCACTGATTTGAAAGGAACTGTCATACTCTGACAGCTCCACGTATGCGCTGTCTGAGTCTGTGATAACATGTATCCATTTATTATACGGCTTTGAATAGAACATTCTTGAAAGTTAGCGCTTGTGTGTGTGTTCCGTCCTGTCAGATCAAAAAGTTCTGCGCTTAACACTGAATAAGAGAATGACTTCTTGGCATACTTGTTGCTTGCTGTTCGCCACAGTGTAGCACAGAAATACAAATACACGGAGACGTGCATCACAGGCGCTGATATTGATGCAAGGATAAACATTTGCGCGCAAAGTATACGAGGACTCCGAAGACACGGACGAGTGCCCTTCCTTGTCTTCTGCGCTCTTGTCTAGCTTGTGCGCTACTATTGTTCCTTGCAAGTATGAATAAACTCGCCAAACGGTGTTTTAATGAGCTGATATAGAACCTTGTCGCTCACAGGTCACCAGCCCGCTATGAAGGAGATGGCCACAGCGCCCATGCATCAGTTGGCAGCCAAATTCAGCATATGTGAGCGACGACTTCTTCACCGTTGAGGAAGTCTTCACATCAAGTGTAGCTGCTTATGCCTCTCTATACGCTAGATTGAGCGGAGTATGACGGTGCGTTCGGTAAGGTTAGTCTTTCCATCACCAGCACACCTCCGTGACAGGCACCAGCACCAGGCAGAACCAGGCACCACCAGGCAGAACCACGCACCAGCATACCTCCGTGACAATCACCTAAGCCCACCACATGTCTCTAGAGGCCTTGTAACCCTACATATGCTGAGCGGGCGGTGTACAAGCACTGATACTGATGCAGCATGTGGGTGACAGTGATATTTCAGTCTAGGGTCGCACATAGAGGCGCCACTCACGACCGCTTACGTGACATCGCGCTTAGCTACTCGCGTACCACGCGGCAGGCGGAGTTTCAATTCCTTCAAGGAGTTGAGTTTTTATGAGTGTTTTCATGCGCTCATGGTGTCACGACCGTACGAAACAAAGTGTAGCAGAGCCAAGGAATACTCGAGCACGAATAGAACTAGCGATAACGAAGTTGTTTTTGACACGACAGCACATAAAATAAAGAGCTCCCAAGTCGCATTCTGCTTTCCCCAGTCTATTATTTAAATCATTATTTGACAGTCCTTTTGGCTTGCGTATCGTGGGACAAGATAACACACGAGTCTTTTCAACGAAAGAGGGCATGTATTGACAGTGGCACAAGTGCTACGTTGGCCAGCGGTTGTCGCGATCTTTCCAAAGTCAGAACTCAAGGGTTCGCACACGCGCCAACTACTTTGTACGTCTAAAAGTGCGGATTCCAAAAGTGCGGAGAGCTGCGCTTGTTGGCTGTACATGATTATAAAATCCGCATGCCGCGTGGTACGTGAGTAGCTAAGCGCGATGTCACGTAAGCGGTCGTAAGTAGCGCCTCTATTTTTGAGAAATGTAGTGTTGTCAGTAAGCACAGGGATCGCCTAACACGTGAAGTTGTTGAAGCGTATAAGATTGCGCAGTTGGGTGAAAACTGTGTCAGCACCCCGTCAATCGCATTATTGCCTAAGGAAATCGAGTATCTGCGGAGGCGTTTGACGTAATCTGTCGTGGTTGTGCTATCCGCTGCCTATCTGCGCTATGTCCAGTGACGCAGTATTATGCGAGTGGTTCATGTATATTTATAGGCGATGCATTTGGTTTTTCACAATAAATTTGTTTAGAGTTCAGCGCTGTGTGCGTTCCCTTCCTGTGTGTCCTGTGGTTTTGCGCAGTTTTTTTTCTAATTTGGACGTCTGTTCTGACTATCGGTGCGCTCAGTCCTCATGATATCACGGGCAAAAATATGAAACGCAAACGGCTGCCGAATCTTTATGGCGGGTCTGCAGCAGAGAACATTCTGCTGCAGTTTGCGTTTCATATCATTGCCCATGGTTTGATGAGGACTGAGCGCACCGATAGTGAAAGCAGACGCTCAAAGTAGTTGGTGCTTGTGCAGTCGGAACCACACTTGTCTATAGCGGTCGAGCGCGTAGCTGTGCCCGCTGATGTCGTCCACAGTTGCTACCTCACGTTAGCTACAAGTTTGTGTTCATGCTTGAATTATAGCACGAAGACCTAGCATGCGGTATGACTATGTTTGTCATCATTACGGCGTCGGTCGCTGCATATTTCTGCAAAAAAACGGCAGCTGCAAAAAAACGACAGGGCACTACAGACAAGTGTGATTCCGACTGTACGACAAGCTCGACTTCATGCTTGTGCACATCTTGATGCTAAGCATGCTGCCGTGAGACGGCGCGCACACTACGCCCACTATTTCTCCGATTGTATACCGCGCAGTAGAGTCGTCGTAGGAGTGCAAATCGAGCATAAATTGTCATACGTACGTTCACTAATGATACGGGAAAACTTGCGGTGGGCCGCCGTAGTCCCAATCACAGTGCCGGGCAAAGCGACAGGATATACATTTCGTGGAAACTTGTACAGCCGCACAGCTGCTCGTTCCCGTCATTATCGAAAGCCAGATGCCGGCGCAAAGCGCATGCTGCACGTCGGGAAGCTTGACGCTCGTGTGTGATTGCTGCCAGATGGAACTCCGTGATGACACCGGAGAAGAGTCAAGGACACTTGTGGCGTTTTTTTTTTCAAACAGAGCCAAATGCAGAAACCGAAACGGTGCTAAATCTTACGGGAGCGTAAAGCGCGCCTAAGTATCTTTAACCTTAAAACAGTTGGAATCAAAATGGGGGCCATTTCTGAGTGCAACGTGAACTCAAAAAGACATTTTCTAATAAAAACGAGCCAAATTCTGCATTTCAATCAAACTGAGCCACATTCAGTAAACCAGCGCTGCGTCAAAAATCGTGACCAAAAGAACCGACATGGCCGTATCCAGTCTGTTTAATTTGTGTCATAATTGCTTTGCTATCATGCGCACGTTCCACAATAAGTTTTTCTAGAGCGAGGTGGCACTTACTGAAGGACATCATGTTGTAGGGCAAAACTCGAATATAAAGAGTAAGAGGCGGACTTCACTACTTATTTGTGCCTCTTAGCGTTCCTTTCGAGTTTAGCGCTACAGTATCATGTCGTTCTTGAGCTCCAAGACGGTATATTTGAAATAAAAGATGTATGAAATGAAAATATTGGCCACCGATCTATTCCTTGAAGAAGAAGAAGTGATCCGAAATGGCACGGGCGTAAAACGAGCTCCGAAGAAGAAGAGCTGGAGCACTTTTCAAGGCCTTCAATACATGCCGAGAACAAGAAAACGATGCCGCCAGTCCAGAATAGGGCGCCTTTTGCCACAAAGCACCAATCGCTCTTCAAGTCTAGTTATCGCCATTACGCCCATGCAGCGGAGGACGGCACCGACGGAAGCACAAGGATGATGTTAATTTGATCAGAAAATATTGCTGTACCATACATTCGAATCGTTTTAGGCTTCTTTTACGAGCTAACTCAAGCCCAAATGAAATGTTCCAATCTATAAGAACCAAACACAAAGTTTACTCATAAATACAGACGATAGTGGGCTATATAGATTTTAGCCGCAATACAGATTTGAAGTTTTCAGGGGACAGGAACACGCTGGCAAAAAATTGCTGGAGCAGGCCCGACCATATTGGAAGCAGCAAAAAAGTGCGTTTTTCTCAGTTTCAGTCAAAGTGCATTTGGCTCTTTTAGAAAAAGAACACCACATCTGCAAAATGCATCAGTGTGAGAGTTCAGTTTTTGCACATTACGATGTTGGCCTTAATGTTACCGCAACCAACAGAAACAGTAACTTGCAAATCAAAAGGTCGAGCTATCACCTTGAATGTTAAAATTCACACCAGCTATCACCTTGAATCATTAACGCAAGACACCAACCATCATGCGTTACTCTTAGATGTCTTTTGACGCCCGACTACACATTTTTGACACGCCGATAACGACAAGCGAAACCAAAGCGCTACTGCAAGTAGAGTACACCACCAGTGCTCACAACCAAGTAATTGATAGCACAAACAAATCGTTTTTCCCAATTATTCATCGAAACATCCAAGTCTTCAGACAGTTCCGAGTGAGAACTGCTCAAACGGCGTTAATAACGAGTAAAAGTAGGCTTTCAACGTAAATTTAGTAACCTATCCGAAGGCTGCAAGCGTGAAATGTCCAACTATACCGTGACAGCAGAGTAGAGCAGAGCAAAGAAGCTGTTGCCGGTATTTCAACGCGCACTGCAGTCTCCGTAAATGCGAGTTTTCTCCCGACGGTTCGATGGTGCCAATAAACGCGGCAAAACAAAAGAGCCACCAATGCACAGTGTTCACCAAAACTCACTGCACATCAAGAGCCACTGCGGTCTATTTTCACGTGGGCGGCGGGCATCGAAAGTGTTCAGGCAATGGCTGCACATGCCATCGAATGCTAGAGCTCAAGAGAAAAGCGTTTGCGAAGCCGAGATCGTCTACACAGAAACCTTATTACGTCGAGATGTTCTCTTTCGAAGCTGCTCAACAGCCCCAGGCGTTATTAAGGCTCTTACGTGATTTTTACGTACCGAAAGAACACTTTTATATGTGCGAGACGAACGCTACCGGCCCGCAGCATGATAGAAGTCATTGACCTAATTTTGGCGAGTTCATAAGATGAACTGTTGTGTTGATTAGCGCTTCTCAACCAGTAACAAACTGCACATGCCGACCCAGCCTTTGTCTTATAGCGCCACCGTCCGCTATGATAAGACACCCAGCGTGGCTGCCGCTATGGCTAGGCGAAAACTTCCCGGTCAAGCTTCAGGTGCTTTGAAAAATACGACTAACGGGGACAATGCCATAATTTTTATCGTTTCTCATGCAAGATACAAAAGGTCATTCTCGTCAAAAGGGCATTTCCTTCTTTACGAAAATTTTATACTTGACATTAAAAGGAAATAAGCTTTCGAGCACATTTTCTCAAGCAATCTCTTATGACTGACACCATGTATTCCTGACTGTTTGTCGCATAAAAGCTTTCAGCTTTAGTTTCGGAGCAGTAAATGTACACCTAGCTCGATTGCTTTCTTTAGTGCGAGTGTGTACAACCACTAACATTCGGGATATGTTGTGGTTTGGAAGCAAGGCGCTCTTAGTGGGTCAGCTTAAAGTATGTAGCGTTTGTTGCATTTCAAGGAGCGTGCATCTGTTGAACATATCGCACATAGAACACATTGCAAATAGTACAGAGAATAGAAAAGAAAACACGAGGAACCAGTTGTACATAAATGCAGAAAAAAAGGAACTTAATTAAGGACAGAAATAAAAAAAATGTAACTGCAAGGGTAGGAAGGCTCGTACAAGTGCGCCCTTAAAATATGATTGCATGGAAATGCGGCTCATCAGAAGAACGAGGGTCGGTATTCACACAAAATAAAATAAATATCGCGCTAAAATTGTTCCTAAGAAAACGTTTCTGCCGATACTGAGGATGGTTATGATTACAGAAACCTGTGGCCATTGGATAAGAGAAATTTCGTGCTTTCTTCGAATTCGGCCCCAGAATCACTGTAACAAGAGGAAGCGGGGGGGGGGGGGGGCGGCGCGCATATTTCAGTTGATGTCTCCTGGATCTGGCACAAGAGTAAATCCATCTTTTCCACTATAGGCATGCGGTTGCTACAAGGTAAATCTGTTTTACATTACCTAATTGCACAACGTAGCACAGTTTTCAAGATTGCGTGGTGTGGTGTTTTTCACAAAAGAAAAACGGAACCACAAAGACAAGCGGAATGTCTGCTACCAGTATGGAAAGTGCTGCTTCTTTTTCTATCCTGTGTCTACTACGTGTAGTCGTTTGCTGCGGGTCGCGATGCACAAGACTGCTGGCAAGAAATCGAGACCCATCCCCTTACCGTCAGAAACAACGCGCGGGTAACGTCCACGATGCGACGGCACGATGATGCAGAAAATAGCCACCCGATCTGGCTTCGTTCCACGCGGCTCTTCGCAAGGAAACAGAGAGGGCTAGGGAGCGAATACTATCGCCGTTGAGGAGACGTGGAGAGGATTTTGCTCGTATCAAGTTTGCGTTGCAACTGTCTCCCTTTCCTATCCGCTCACGCCCGACTCGCGACGCATACGAGAGATACTGGATCGTCGTTGCTGCGCATCAAAAACACCGTGCTAAGGGAGAATGAAGCAGCAGAGGCTCATAAAATAGCAGGCCGGGTGACACGTGTGGCTGCACCTCGTCCATTGCGTTGTCGAAAAAAAAAGTATTATCTATGCAAAAAAAGGCCTTGTGTAAGGAGATGCGCGTTGGTAAGTTCGAGACAATCGTCAGTGACTTGGCAGTTGCGTGTGCGGAATCAAATGTATACCGAGTGTTTCAAGAAATGCGTCCGAAAATCTTCAAAAATATGGGAAATGGAATATCTGCTCGTGACCTTCCTAATTACTTTTTCCGGAGCGACGGACATCTTAAGATGGCAAACAACATCATTTATGTCAGTAATTGAGGAAATCAAATTAGTTAACTTTTAATTAGAGGATAGGTGATTGGGATAAATGAAAGATTGGAGCCCTTCCTGCGAAGAGTCCATTGCCCCTTCTTTGGTATTTCCAAAAAAATGGGCATCTGGTAATTTCAGCAGAGCGATGAAACCTGTCCGATTTCTCCGGCGGGAGCGAAGCCGAAGCGGGGAAGAGCTCAATTGACGTATTCTTCCCAGATAGCCAGCATAATCGATCGTCCTTATATCCAACATCTATAGACTTCAATTCGCGTGTTTGCTTGCTGCGCTTGTAATTATAGCACGGATGGCGCAGTACGCAAACGAATGTGGAGCTAACAGCACTGCAATCGTTGTTCTGAACAGTGACGTCACTCTGGTCGTCTGGGAGTTGCGCGCAGTGGCGCTTCAGCTTCGGTTTCGCCTGTAATTTCGGCCGAATTTCATGACTCTACAATATTTACTAGAGCTCGCTTTCTCGAAATCTCAATGCGGCGATGTACACTTCGCTGGAAGGACTTCAATTCTGTCATTTGATTAAGGGTGTGTCCAGATAAGATCGAACACGAGGTCCCGGTCACCATTCCCGATTGTGATGAAATTTACTGTAGATCTAGGCATTACACCCGGAACAATGGTTTCGCAGTTAGTTTTGCGGAAAAAAATTTTGTTCGCCTGAAAAAATATATACAACTTTCGGCCGCAAAAATCGCTTTTCCGCCAATTTCGCGATTTCTGAATTTTGAGCGCACCTAGGGAAAAAACGGTGAACTTCTTCGTCACAATATTTATTACCCTTAAAGAACAAGTGAAATACAATCGTATGAGTCTATTATTTCCCTTGCTTGTCGAAGCACGTCTGAAGAAAAAAATCACAAACTTGGCAAATCGCAGAAAATACCTCTATTTCAGGAATTTATTGCTGCAAGCAAGTTAAAGTGAGGATAATAAAAATCGGTACATATTAACTTTGATACTTTCGCTCTCTTTTAAAGCAATTTTCGTGGTTTTATCCCGCTCCGTTTTACTCGATAATTGGGCTGAAACGTAAGTGATTTACCAAAAACACCGAACTTTGAAAATGATTTTCTCAAAAAGGCCATTTTTATTTTTTTTTTAAATCCCTCTGATTGAAGTCAAGGACGTCATCTATCATTGTGCAGAAAAAAACGTTGCATTATTTTGGTTGCTAACAAGTTATAGTGCGTCAAATGTGACCATGCCAGGCCGCGTCGTTCGTTATGGGCTGAAACTCGGATATAAGTTGCTCAAAAATACTTGTACGTCACATAATCACAAATCAACAGCTCCACACCAAAAAATGCGCAGCCCGGTGTCATGGTTCAGCAAGCTTTGTCTTGCGATCAGCCGCTTGACAAACCCGCAGCAGCGGCCGCTCGATGCTGCGGGCGCTGACATTACATGAGTGCCGCTTCGACTGCAGATGAGCCCCGCTTGAGCGCCAAACTACGCTCAGAGGACAAACGAGAGAAGGAATGCATCACTGTGAAAGTTAAAGGCAGTTAAGTGCCAACAAACGTCATAGTATGCAACGAAAACTCTGCCGGCGATTTCCCAGTGAGCGCCTCCAGTAGTGCGCTCATGTGTTGCTTTCTCTCTTCGGATGGCCTAAATATAATTACGTTTATTCTATGAGCAACATATGGCACAAAAGAAAGCCATTGACATCTAAAGAAAGCTGTCATACGTGCTTCCGATGGTCGAGCAACTCAAACTGCAGTTGTTCATCTCGTGCCAGAACACTTGTGTCAGCCGGCTGTGAAAAGAAGTGTGTCCAAGTCCTTTACTTCATTAAAGAACCGCTTTTACAATACTGTATTGTTGGGCGTCCGCAGATAGAATATTCAACGCAAGTCGAGTGTTTATCACGATATTATGCGGCTTCGGACATAACAGCAGGGGAAAAAAATACATCCGTGCTGTATTGAAGGCGCTCACTGGGAAATTGCCGGCAGAGATTTCGTTGAATACTATGACATTTGTTGGCACTTAACGGCCTTTAACTTTCACAGTGATGCATTCCTTCTCTCGTTCGTCCTCCGAGCGTAGTTTGGCGCTCAAGCGGAGCTCATCCGCAGTCGAAGCGGCACTCATGTAATGTCAGCGCCCGCAGCATCGAGCGGCCGCTGCTGCGGGTTTGTCAAGCGGCTGATCGCAAGACAAAGCTTGCTGAACCATGACACCGGGCTGCGCATTTTTTGGTGTGGAGCTGCTGATTTGTGATTATGTGACGTACAAGTATTTTTGAGCAACTTATATCCGAGTTTCAGCCCATAACGAACGACGCGGCCGCTAGGCTGGCATGGTCACATTTGACGCACTATAACTTGTTAGCAACCAAAATAATGCAACGTTTTTTTCTGCACAATGATAGATGACGTCCTTGACTTCAATCAGAGGAATTCTAAAAAAAATTAAAAATGGCCTTTTTGAGAAAATCATTTTCAAAGTTCGGTGTTTTCGGTAAATCACTTACGTTTCAGCCCAATTATCGAGTAAAACGGAGCGGGATAAAACCACGAAAATTACTTTAAAAGAGAGCGAAAGTATCAAAGTTAATATGTACCGATTTTTATTATCCTCACTTTAACTTGCTTGCAGCAATAAATTCCTGAAATAGAGGTATTTTGTGCGATTTGCCAAGTTTGTGATATTTTTCTTCAAACGTGCTTCGACAAGCAAGGAAAATAATAGACTCATAAGATTGTATTTCACTTGTTCTTTAAGGGTAATAAATATTGTGACGAAGAAGTTCACCGTTTTTTCCCTAGGTGCGCTCAAAATTCAGAAATCGCGAAATTGGCGGAAAAGCGTTTTTTGCGGCCGAAAGTTGTATATTTTTTTTCAGGCGAACAAAATTTTTTTTCGCAAAACGAACTGCGAAACCATTGTTCTGGGTGTAATGCCTAGACCTACAGTAAATTTCATCACAATCGGGAATGGTGACCGGGACCTCGTGTTCGATCTTATCTGGACACACCCATAAATAAAAATTCACTTAATTCAATTTATTGAACTACTGCTGTAGTTGATGTCACTAGCCATCGTAAGATGCCTGACGCTAAAGAAAAAGTAATCATGAAGGCAGCAAGAAAATGCTTCATTTCGTTTATTTTTGAGCATTTTCCGACGCATTTCTTGAAACACCCTTTATATGAGGCCTTTATGAGGGTTAAAGTTTGGTTGAAGTCATGCGGTTATCATCTTCCGGAGTTCTGTGTAGTCTGTAGTGTGTGTGCTCTAGAATGTGATTCATTAAGTCAGTACCAACTAGCCCAGCTAACTGCGGTGAGGAATTAAAAATGTCTGAAGGGTGTTTGCAAGTTTATGCGTGAATATGTGCTAATATTATCATTGCAGAGACTGCGGATTGGTTATTGCGGACAAATTCAAAGAAATGATTCACGCCGTAGTAATATAAATAGTTGAAAAGTTCATTTGTTATTTTTTGCTCGTGAAGTGCGAGAGAGTGACGCCCTTATGCCGTATCACTTACGGTGTGTGTATGTCGTGGAATCTAATCCTATAAGTACAGTGCGGCGAGAGCATTCAACGGTGACACGTCTAAAAAAAAACAAGCTAGGGACAATGTATTTCGTACGAGAACATTTTATTGAGCGTACAAAATGATTAGAGTAATGTCAAGAGTCATCATGCAGGCCGCGTGACGCCAATTGCAAACTCAGGTTGATGACATCGTGGCTCATAAAGCATACGTGGAGTTTGGAATGTTCGGCGAACTGTAGAGGGAGTGAGAAGTGCTTCGTAATGCAAGGAACGAATGTCAGAAAAGGAGAAATGGCAATACGACAAAAGTGCTATGACTAAATGGCGGAATTTATAAGTATTCGATTTGCGTAGGCAGGACGGGGGAGCTCTTGCAGGGGCGTTCATCCTACAAAGGGCTGAGGATTCATTAGTTTGCGGCATGCGTGTCACCTACCCCCATCGAAACGCAGCTGCGGAGCTTCACGTTGCAATCAGTTACACGTGCTGTGGGAAAATTAGAAAAAAAAGGTAGATGAAAATAATGATTAGGTAACATTCACAACGTTCAAAAACGCTGCAGCTTATGATGTATTGGTCAGTATAAGGAAAAACGTTTGCAGAGTGAATATACTGTTAAATAATGAAATAAAACTCACTGAGAAAATAAGGGTAACAAGAATAAGGCAGTAAATGCTCGTCCTTATAGCGATTTTTAGGTCACCGCTCATTTCATGCTATATAGTTTTCTTTCCTCGTCTTCCTCCAAAGAAATGCTGTGCTTCTCTAATCTCTGTGAGAAGCCACTTCGTGATACGAGCGATAGTGTATCGAAGGCTATGCACGAGTAGGCACATGTGAAACTTTATGCTTTGATGAACTTTGCCGGTGTTTTGGTTCGTTTGTTATGCAGCAGTAAATAGCTTGCATAGCAATCTCTCGCCCTGCTTCAATATTTGATGAACAAGAGTTTTAATATGAAGTTTCAGGGAATTCCATCTCGCGTTCGAATCGAAGGAGACGAAAAAGCAAACGCTCTTGCACGCGAAGCGCGGATATTTGTCTCAAAAGCGGGAGCTCCAGTGATATTATTTATGTATTTGGTTTGAATACATAGAAAACACTAAGACACAGAGGAAATACGGAGGGAACAGGCTGACAACTGCCACCTAAAGGGGCACAATGCCTGCCTGCTCATTTGAGAAAGGGGAAACGTGGAGGAAAGGACGATAGGGGGGAAAGAAAGAGGAAAGAAAATAGGAAAGCAAAACAAAACAAATAACACAGACGTAAATACAAGTAAGTGGTCACATGGAAAATATCTATAGGCGCGAGGCCAAATCGGTAATTTTTAAAGAAGTAAGGCTCGATGGGCCTGGTCACGCTGCGCAGCACAACCTCCCGCTATGTCATCCGAAATCACTTTAGGGTGATCTACAAGACTTCACGTGCATCAAGCCTGTGCGGTCGACGGACCTGCCGGAATAGAAGTGGCACTTTTGTGCCGCGTCAGCAGCGTCTGCGCATACACCCAGGCTTGGTCATTCAAGACTGGGTGATGCGTTTCCTCACTCCGTGCCTTCCGCAGTGAAATAGGCGGCACTGAACACTTCAGTTATCTTTGCCCTCAGTTCGGTAGGGAAACAGAAGCAATGGCCCGCGGGCTGCACAAGGGTAGTCATAGGCACCGGACATTTGAACATCGTTTTTTTTTTTTCGAAAGGCATGTGCCAGTGAGGAGGGAAGTTCAATGAGTGCACGTTGCTTTCCTGCGTGGCACAGGGTCGATGAACGCCTAGGGACACACCTCACAGGCGAACAGTACCATGATTTTTGTGAGGTTCCAAAGAAATACACATTTTGTCCGTTACGCCTGTTTCAAGTCTTATATAACGTGGTGAATTAATAATTGTACTACATAAATAGCGTATGAGCAGTGAATGAAGTTGGTTCTTCAGAGACCCTCAAGCTCAAGGTGTCCTCGCGGGAAAACTCACAAACCTTGAAGTTTTACACGAAAAAAAGAAACAACAATATATGATCATGAGACAAGCCATTGTGGGGGGGGGGGGGGGGGGGGGGGGCGTCACCGGAGTAAGCATAACCATACGCGGTGGCTTTGCGTGCGTGGAAATCTATGTACGTGGATGTTATTGAATTCGGCTCCCATCGAAATGTAGGCTTCCGTTTGATTTCGGTTGAAGAAAATCATACGGAAGCCCTTGCGCTCAGCGGCCCAGCACCTTAAAGCAGTGATGTTCAGCATCCAACTTATGATCCAGTGAAAGGACCCCCCCCCCCCCCGCTCTCCCTCCCAGAGGCACCTGCTTGATAAAGTTTTGGGGTTTTGCGATTTTTTTTTAAATTAAAATCAAATCATTACGTTTTGTGAAAAAAGAGCTCCCTACACACTCTGACATGCTCGTAGGCTTATTGCCCCTCGGGAATTGAGGATACAGGAAAGCATATAAGCCAAAGAAATCATAAAATGTCAGTATGGGGCCATCGGAGCAGATATACGAGGCAGAGCAGCATAAACACTAAGTTAAGGGTAGTAAGGCATTCTATAAAGTAGCAGCCTAAACCCCGACGTATGCAATCAATAACACGCACCCATGTGCTATCAAATCAACCATGGCTGCAATCAATCAGTCTTAGGATGTAATCAGCGATATTAGCCATTTACCACGTTCCTATAGCAAAAAGAATCCCGAAATGATATGGAGTCGTGTTTATGAAAAATGTAACTGCGTTACATTTTTCATAAAGGTGATATAAAGATTGTGAAGGGATATCACACTCTTGATATCACCTTTATACGTTCACACATTACATATGCTGTTACCATACATGACCTCACATACCCCACCCCATTGTTGCCAATTATTCCTGCACAAAACACAGCGCTCCGAGCGATTCTCTTTCTAAAAAGAACGGATTCAATGACGTTCGCATACCCATTACTTAACATTCATCCTGTGAAAGACTGCATTGATTATCACGTTCTCATTTTCCTATATAAAATCATGCACAAAATCATACAGTGTCCCTCAGTAAAAATTGCTTACCAAAATACCCCCTACCCGATACGATCAGTGACCTCCAATAGTTTAACCATTCGAAAATCTCGCACTAATTATGGATCATTTACATTCACACATACCGCATCACATCTTTGGAACAAACTACCCACAGACCTAACAGAACCATAGTCATTTACTTGTTGCAAAGCTAACCTACATACTTTTATACTCTCGTCCCTTCTCTGATGTCCCATATTCATAGCGTCAGACACTTTTCTCACCCGCTCTGTGTTTGTATAACAGAATATGACATAAGGGCGCCCTTCGCAACTCCTACGCGAGTTACGGGGCCGTGCCTTTGTAACATACCTGATGTGTCATCTTTATGTGAATAATGAAGTTAAAAAAACCGCTTATGCCGCACACATAATAGCTTTCAGTGACCGTTGAAAGACATATGAGTATTTTGAAATACGAAAAGAATAAAACAAGGAATTTATTTTATGAAGTAAGCGGCAAGGCATTCGTAAGAAAAAAAGTTCAATTATTATTGAAAGCGAACGTCTCCCCGCGCCATTGGTTCAAATGCAAATGAACAACTTGCACGATTTTCAGACCTACCTTTACGCACCATTTCAGTGAGGCGGGAGATCGATCCCATCCCAGAGCTTCATGACGTCCGTGTCACCGCACTTCTCCCTAATTCTCGTCTTCATCCTGTCCACCTGCTCGTCGGAGAAGTGGTTCCTCCAGTCTCCCACGATGCCTTTGCGCAGGAATCGCACTTCACCTTTACTAGCTGACCTCTTCTTCAAGGGCTCCCGGTACACCTCCAGGGACTTAAGCGCCCGCTCAGGTGCAGGTCGAGAAGGCGATTGAGAATGCTGTTTCCGTTGTCGACGGTCGCTTGCATAGTTTTGAACTCGGAGCCGTCAAGTAGCTTCTTCATGAGTTCGTCGTCACTTCGCAGCATGTTTCCGTACTCACTGCCGAGAAAGTCGGCAATCTTGAGGATCTGCGCCCTAACAGAGGGGAACGATAAAACACGCATGATGTGCCGCGTCTTGTGCAAGTGATACACAGGTACTATTTTATACTTCGACTGCAACAGAAGTCACAGCAGGATTGTTATTACGCGCTGCGAGTTGCAAGACTGCTGCATATTTATTGGAGTGTCAGGTTACATTGACTGTGAGGTATCGATATTCGCTTCCCAGTGATCGCAAGAAGATACATTAACGTGAAAAACGTTGCTTTCTTTTTCTCCCCGCGCCAAAATAACTACACCTATAAAGCAAAGTGCATGCTAAGAAAAGCCGCCTAATCTTTTTCAAATGAACTGTCATCATTTTCCCTAGAAAAATAAAAGGACCAAGAAAACATGGAATATTGTTACACTGTATAAAAATTAGACGCTTTTCAGGAGGCTGTTTTCTACAACGTATTTTGAACGCATTAGACATCCTTCATAGGATACCCACCTTACTTACACCTCTAGACAAAGTCGGCTGTTGTAGCAAAGGTTGCACCACAAAAAGCAGAAATCCTGACGTATACTATAAAAAGAAAGGGCCCAATATTGTAGCAAATGTTACATTCTCATTGGCTTACCTGCACGACACCTTACATGAATTTTGTATTATTCCGTGTACATTGCTCAAATTGTGCTCTTTCCGTGAGACGTGTTAGAAGTAGTGTATTTCACTCTTAATCTGTAGACAGGGAGCAACTGCGGGTTACATTGTCTACCTCCAAACGCGTCTTGTTAGAGTAATTTCAGTAGAGTGGTCATATTACCGTTGTACCATGTTGAGTCAGTATAAATCCGGTTTTTAAAAGGCAACAAACCAAATCCTGTCTTTTTATTTTAAGGAAAATATAATGCACATATTTCCGAACAAGAACACTCTATTGGCAAATATTTATTCAACATAGTTCTCAAAATGTTTTCACTAGAAGGCTAGCATTGCCTTTACGGTAGCAATACAAAATTACCACAGATGTCCCCACTTGAGCTACACAATGTGAAGTTCCTGTGCGAAAAAGAGTGAACGGACGAAGTCCCCACGTGACTTCTCCATCTCCCTTTCTCTCAATCGTTATCTGTCATTCATTCAGTGTGGTGCGTCATATGAAGAGTTTCATAGTGAAAAATAGGCCTTGCCTCCTGCATTATCTAGTTTCAGCATTCTTATTGCGCTATATAGTCGTTTCTGACGTTGTCTTAGGTTTTTAGCTCGCTTGACCGTTTTTTGTTTCTTTCATACGTGAGAGTGGGACACGTGGAATGGATAAACCATCTGGCACACATTTGCAGCCGGAAGTTGGAAGAAAATTTGTATAGATTTTCTGAAAGGAAAGCTTTTTCGTTGACGCAAGATTCGTCTTGGCTCGGGATTCGAGCCTGAGGCCAAAGCCTTTTCGTACCGGTTGCTCGACCATTTAAGCAAACTAAGAGGCAAGCAGATTGCAACACCAGGGCGCATTAATGGGCAAGCACAAAGTCACTGCATATGGCAACGTTATATTGAGGTCCTTTGTCATTTCAAACTACGAACGATTGTATTTCCTCTTTCGTAAATCTTGGTCTGTATTGAGGGCTCACCCATAGTTGATCTGCAGACACTCCAGGAAGACATAAACATAGGCGAAATACATGACTTGCGCTGTTTACGAAGACGAGGAGTATAGGTGGTGTTGTGACTTCCTTTTCTTCGTCATTCGTCTACAGAAGACCAAACATCATCATTATGGATGCTCCTCACGAGCTGACGCGTGCTCACGTGGCAGCGCTGGCTCGCCCTCTTCTTTTCTTTTTTTTTCAAGTTCCATTAAAGCGGTTCATCTTGCAAGACGTGTTTTTGGCTCGATGTTAACCGCGCCGCAGTTGGAAGGCTTAGAGGTCCAACACATGGTGCCGAAAACCCGGGACCTTTAGACACCGCTGACATCATCGACGCACGGAGCCGCGACAGCTAAGAAGACGCGGCGCCTGCGACCTCGGCGAGATTCCCCGACTGCGTGCGACAGAATGGAACGACAGCTTAGACGACGCAACAGCCTGCGGTCTCAACTCGATGTCCTGTTGGCCGAGGCGGAAGGCAACTTGCGAGAGAACGGAGAGGTCACGAAAGCTACTGTAAGTGTACTCCTCGATCGAATCAGCTCCTTTTACGGACAGATAGAGAAAGTTGATGAGGCGATTTTTGAAGAGACGCCAGACGACCTGTTAGACAGCGAGACGTTAGACGCTGGAAAATACCGTGACAAGGTTGTTACCCTGACAGCGAACCTACGCGTCAAACTGAATGAATGTCTGTCGCCTCCAACCCCACGCCCTACTAACGTTCACCCGTTACCTTCCGGCAAGAGCAAGCTTCCGCAGCTAGAACTCCTAAAATTTGACGGGAACCGCAGACAGTGGCCGCGATTTTGGACCCAGTTTACATCAGCAGTTCACGAGAACAGCGAGCTGAGCACAGCTGACAAGTTCAACTACTTGAGCAGTCTGGTGACCGGAGCAGCCGCCTCAGCTATATCGGGATTGCAAGCTACGGAAGAGTGCTATGCAGACGCCATTGAAATGTTAGAGAAACGTTTTGGAGATGAACAGATCATCGTTCAAGATCATCTACAAGGTTTGCTGGATCCGAAACCGGTGTCATCATCAGCAGACGTCCATAAGCTGAGGAAACTGTACGACAAAGTACAGGTTCATATTCGAAGCCTCAAGGCGCTTGGCACGAACTCGACAACTTATTGCACCATGCTGCGAGAAATCCTGTTAAGAGTTCTCGCGACTGACATGGTACTTCGGTTTCACGAGGCGCGCAAGGCATCATCATCAGCTGCAGCTTCTTCGAATACAGAAGATAACGAGCTTCAAATGCTTTTGGAATTCTTCGACCTTCAACTGACTTGTCGGGAAGCTGTGGCCGAACAAGAGATACACAGAAGTCGTCGCACACCAGAGAAAGGAGGATTAAAGCCCAGCCATCCACGCGACGTTTCCACGACAGCTGCTCTACAAAGCTCAGCTAGTAGTCCGCAGAAGTGCCTGTTTTGCCGTTCCGAAAAGCATTCTGCTGAAGTTTGTGATAAAAAGGAGATCAGCCTCTCACTCAAAAAGGAGATGCTTACCAAAGCCGGAAGATGCTTCCGTTGTCTAAAGCAGGGCCATTTGGCGAAAGATTGCAGAAGCCGGCTGAAATGTGGAAAGTGTGCGAGAAGGCACGCAACATCCGTTTGCGCATCGGAAGAGATCAGAAGCGACAAGGAGAAGGTGCTATCTGCATCGGTCAATCTAATCTCCAAGCAGCCAAGCTCAGTCGTAATGCTGCAGACTCTGACGGCCACCATATCAGGAACCAAAGCATCTGGTCGCTACCGAGTCCTTTTCGATGGCGGAAGTCAGCGGAGCTTCATTACGCCGAAAGCTTCCCAAAGACTTGGCTGCGAAGTAATAGAAGAGGAGACGTTGACCGTAGGCGTGTTCGGTGGTGAAAACGCGCGGAAAACATGCAGAGGGTGCGAGTATCGATTCTCCCTGCGAAAGAGGAAATTCCGATTTCAATCGATGCGCTGGTGGTGGACACAATATGCAGTGAATGCATTCCGGTACCAGAAGAAAACGTTGTGAGAGAAATGAACAAGATGCAATTGGATACGCAAGCTCTCTCTCTGCAAGGAGTTGAAGACAAACAGGTTGCGGTCCTAATTGGTTCAGACTATTATTGGGATTTAGTAACTGGTACCGTGAAGCCTGTGCACGAAAAGCTGAAAGCTGTCGAGACAAGACTGGGCTGGACTGTTCAAGGCCCGTTGTCTGCTACAACCAAAGTAATACAGAGTACCAGTGTCCTTCGAGCCACGGTGACAGAGCAAGACATCTCGAAACTTCTGACTCGGTTTTGGGATCTTGAAAGTATCGGGATCAAGGCCGAACACGAAGAAACGAAGGTCGCCGATTCAGTGCTGGAAAACTTCGAGAACAACATCAAGAAGAAGACAATCGGTACGAAGTCGCGCTACCGTGGAAGGAAAGGGTTGACCTGGCAGATAACTATGCAGTTGCAACCAAACGTCTGCATACTTTGATGAAGAAATTAACAAGGACAGCGAGCTCTTGAAAAGATACGATGAGACTATTAGACTGTACCTCGATAAGGATCTGCTGAAAGAGTACCGGAAACAGAAGAGCATCCACTTGGACCCCTGTATTATATGCCACATCGAGCTGTAATACGAGAGGACCGATCTACTACGAAGGTACGCATCGTATTCGACGCATCCTCTCACGAATCTGGTTCAAAGTCCTTGAATGATAACCTGGAAGCTGGCCATAATCTAAATCCTGACGTAGTGACCCTACTGCTTCGTTTCCGACGCTACAAGGTAGCGATGAATGCCGATGTCGAGAAGGCGTTCCTACAGATTGGCCTGAGAGAACCAGATAGAGATGCGCTCCGCTTTTTGTGGTTCAAAACTTCCCCACAAGTGAACAGCCCAATGCCGGAAACAGAAGTTTGGAGAATGACTAGAGTGCCCTTCGGAGCTACTTCAAGTCCTTTCTTACTGACTGCTACATTAAAACACCACTTCAGGTCCGTGGAAACCTTCTATCCTGTGACATCTCGACGATTGCAAAGCTCCATATATATGGACGATCTTCTGATTGGAGCCGACACAGCTGAAGAAGCTATCCAGATGCACAAAGAAATAATTGAGATCTTCAGGCAAGCTTCCATGAACATTCGCAAGTGGGCCAGCAACGATCCTCTAGTATCTGCCGCCTTCGAACAAGGAATCACTTCAAAGGAAAAATCTCTTTGCTCACCTTCTGGACCTCTGAAAGTACTGGGACTTCATTGGAACAAGAAGACGGATACCTCTTCGTTCAAGCCCCAGGATATCCTCCAGTTCATACAGGAGCATCGGATTACAAAACGCTTTGTGCTTCAGGCTGTTGCAAGGATCTACGACCCTTTGGGGTTTCTTTCACCTTTCTTAGTACGGGCGAAAATCTTCTTACAAGATCTATGGAAGGAAAACCTCGACTGGGATGAGACATTGCCACCCAAATTGTCTGCTGTCTGGCTGAAATGGAGCAAGGAGGTAACCATGCTTAGTGACCTCAGTATTCCAAGGTTCCTAGCAGCCGGCGGAGAAGGCCCGTACCAAAAGGCAGCACTCCACATCTTTTCTGATGCAAGCGAGTCGGCATACGGGGCTGCAGCCTACCTTCGTACGGCCGACTACAGTGGCACCGTCCGGACTATGCTACTGATGGCAAAGACCAGAGTTGCGCCGTTAAAGACGGTCACTCTAGCGAGGCTGGAATTGATGGCAGCATTGCTTGCAGCCCGAATGTACGCCTACATCATGAAGAATTGCGACCTTGGAATTGGTGAAGCAACATTTTGGTCCGATTCCCAGATTACACTTTGCTGGATTAACAAGGATCCCGTTACCTGGAAGGAGTTTGTGCGGAACCGGACGCAAGAAATCAGAACATTGACTGAGTATACCAGATGGCGATTTTGTCCTGGAAAAGAAAACCCCGCCGATTTGCTCACTCGAGGCTTGTCTGCACTCAAACTTAGGCCAGTCGCAGTTGTGGTGGTTTGGACCTACATGGCTTGCAATGTCTGATACGTGCTGGCCCGTGTACGGGGGAAGGATTGACATCGAAAACGGAAAGCTCGAGGCAGCTGAGACTGAACTAAAGGTCAGTACCCATGCTGTTAATACGAGACCATTGCTGCCATCGCTGATTGAAATTGAACGATTCAGCAGCCTCACCAAACTTTTAAGAGTAACGGCATGGGTCTTCCGTTATGCCAAAAGGTTGAAGAAGGAAAATGATAGGTCTGGGGAGCTGTCTGCTGAGGAAATTCAGCAAGCGGAGTGCTATTTGCTTCGAGAGGAACAGAGATCTCACTTTGGTAAAGAAGCAGACTGTGTCGCGAGCAAGAAACCGCTCCTTTACAAAGTCCACTTGGGCATTTTAGACTGTTCATAGACGAAAACGGGCTTCTTCGGATACAAGGAAAAGCTCCCAGGGCTGACGACTCATACAGTTCTCGCCGTCCCATCCTCCTACCAAAAGACTCACACCTCAGTATGCTGATAATCAATCATGCTCACGCAAAGGTCTTCCACGGGGGAGTTCGAGACACTCTGACTCAAGTTCGAGAACGATTTTGGATTCTTCAAGCACGACAGTCTGTGAAGAAAACGATAAGACGGTGTGTCATCTGCCAACGCCTACAGAGTAAACCTGTTGAGCAATCTTCACCTTGTATGCCTCAGGATCGTGCTACTCAAGCCCCTCCGTTCCTCGTGAGTGGAGTTGACTTTGCGGGGCCACTATACATCAAAGGGCATCCCCACGAGCGCTCCTACATCGCTCTTTTTACGTGCGCGGTGACAAGAGCTGTTCACTTAGAACTGGTTGAAGACTTGACCACAGTGAATTTTCTTTGCGCCCTGCGGAGATTCGTATCACGGCGGGGTCTCTGTCACACTATCTACAGCGACAACGCACGAACATTCGTCAAAGCGTCCAAGGACCTACAGAAGCTTTGGCGAACGATAAGACACCCGAAGTACTCGCCTTCTTTTCCTCCTCGAAGATCCAATGGAAATTCATTTGCCCGAGCGCTCCTTGGTGGGGCGGGTTCTACGAGAGACTCGTTCGTTCTGTAAAAACCTGCTTGAAGAAGATGCTTGGGCGAAGGCTTGTCAGTCGGACAGAGTTAGTTACTCTACTAACAGAAGTGGAGGCCGTGGTGAATTCTCGACCTTTGACTTACGTGTTCAACGACGTGGATGAACCGTACCCCCTATCTGCAGCAGATTTTCTCGTTGGAAGGAGACTGACAACGCTACCACATTACGAACTGAAAATCAACACCGAGTCTACCAAAGATGCACTGAAGAAACTTTGGAGCAAGCGAGAAGATGATTTGCAAGCATTTTGGTCTCGTTGGTATAAAGAGTACCCTAATGAACTCAGGAACTTTACATCCAACCAAGCCAAAAGAAATGACTCTTTGAAGAAAGGCAACGTAGTTCTACTCGGGGATAAACAGCTTCCAAGGCAACTGTGGAGTTTGGCCCGCATAGAGGAACTGATCAGCGGACGCGACAGCATTGTCAGGATCTGCTCTTTATGCTTGCCCGACGGTTCTGTTGTGAAGCGGCCCGTACAGCTACTTTACCCGTTGGAAGCCAACTAACGTCATCTGTCGGCGCGGGAGACTGTTGTGACTTCCTTTTCTTCGTCATTCGTCTACAGAAGACCAAACATCATCATTATGGATGCTCCTCACGAGCTGACGCGTGCTCACGTGGCAGCGCTGGCTCGCCCTCTTCTTTTTTTTTCAAGTTCCATTAAAGCGGTTCATCTTGCAAGACGTGTTTTTGGCTCGATGTTAACCGCGCCGCAGTTGGAAGGCTTAGAGGTCCAACAGGTGGCAATTCTGCCTTATGAGGGCGGGGATATAGCATAAGCAAGTGGCTGCCCTTATAGTAAACCTCATTTTGTTGACAGCGTTAGCCTTTTGAAATGGGGTTGGTGTACGTTGTGGATTCATGAGCACTCGTCTTGCTACGCTGTCGGTAACTTTAGAAGCGTCGCGCAAACCGACGTTTGGTTATACAATACTGGTACGGGCAACTTTATTTGGGGGGGGGGGGGGCAATACGTAAGACCTGATACACAGAGGTATATGGAAGAACGGAATATAAGGAAATATACATCACATAATAACAGGAAAAAACGTGGAACAGGGAAACTAGGGTTTATGAAATAACAAGAATAGATATTTTTTATCCAGTTGGTGCTACGTAATATGCTAGGGAGAAATCGACACCATCTTGTAAATTCAGCACCGCCTTGTTAATGGGGCACTAAAGAGCAAAACTATTTTTCTCATATGAGTAAAGTACTCTTCCACGATACCAAAAACACCACGCTTGCTGCGAGAAGACGCTTAGTAAGCGAGAAAACACGCAAGAACAAAATGTGGGTGGTGACGCCACCGTGAAGTTTCCGCACCATTCGCCGTGACGTCAGATATTTTGACAGCGCCTAGTAGGAACTAAGTAGTTCCTAATCGGTAAATATGAAGCACATTGTCCCCTGAGAGGTCTGTAGACTTAGCATACCAAGTTTGGGGTAATTTTGTTGAGCCAATGGCGCCAAAATACGATAAACACACTTTGAAAATCGTGACGTAATGCGGGGAGATTTAGGCACCAAATTTAAAAATTACACTTTGAACTTTATTTCCTCCCCTGTTAATGAACCTATGATTGCGAAATTAACGCCATTAGAGTTCTGAGAGCACAATTTATTGATCTAAATCAATTGAGTGTTTCTTTTTAGTGTCCCTTTAACAGCGGTAAGTTAGACCTGTTAATTCTTGCTCGGCATTGGATCAACAATGGCGCAGGTTATTGCCATTTACGTGCCCTTTCATCAGAAACAGCGCCTCTGCAGTATCCATATCGAAGTAAAGTCCACGTATAGCGCATACTTTAGACGTCTACGGTGTCTTTCAGTTGCCACTGAGGTCTGCAATGCAGGTAAGATACGTTTGCGCTACGTGGCTACCACTACTCTTATCTCGCATGCAAAAGTGGGCCACTAGCCAAACCTGTAGCAGATAAAAAGGAGAGGTGACGCGCCTGTCACGTCGTGTACACTTCGCACGCTATCATGTTGGCGTCGCAGCGAAGATAGAGAGTTAATTGTTGTGCTTTCCCTTCTTTCATCTCGAGTTTTGCTTGGGTATGTAGTACAACCACCGTCCCATTTTCTCATATCACTATTTTCTGGCAGTCAGCGCTTGTTCGCTGTGCCGTCGACCTCATTGGCGAAGTAGAATGCACATCGCGTGACCGGTGTACGCGCGGTATGGAGCATTCGCATACAGGGTCTTCTCTAAGCAGGACACCACCGTAACTGTATAGAACGTAACTCACATTCTAGAGAATTTGTATGTGCACGGCTGCAAGTTCGCCACCAAACACGTGTATCAATCAGCTGGAACATTACCCAAGCTGAGCAGCTATTGTGCTAACGCTACTTACTGATCCTCCAAGCACTTCCAACCACGCGCGAAATCACCCTACGGAGTCAAATATTGTGCCGGTGCCCCTTTCAATCACTCCAGCAGATTCGTTACTTATATTCATGCCTACTGCGGTACAGGAAAACTAGACTGATATTTTTTAAGAATACAGATCTAAACCTTTATAGCGTTGACAGGATATAATGAAAGAAAACATGGTGCAGATGGCGCA
Source organism: Rhipicephalus sanguineus (assembly GCF_013339695.2). Classification (NCBI taxonomy): domain Eukaryota; kingdom Metazoa; phylum Arthropoda; class Arachnida; order Ixodida; family Ixodidae; genus Rhipicephalus; species Rhipicephalus sanguineus. The sequence goes on from NW_023614409.1 coordinate 55,614, forward strand.
TGAGCGTACGGCGAATACAATAACAACGAGTATCCATTCTCTCTAACATAGGGAGGACTCAAGCTGAAATTCATCATGTTATGTGAAGTACTCACTTAGTGTCCGCTTTCAGTTCTTCGTAGGTCAGAAATAAAACGTTGCGGTCATTCCTGCGTTCGTACCAGGAGAGCAGGTGGTCGAAGTAGTCGCCGAAGGAGACTGTGCCACGCACGAAGTTTTCGAAGTAGTCGTCAAACGTCATATCCGCTACATCGTACGATGGCTTCTCCTTGGTGTGGTAGTAGAAGGAAACGCAGACGTCGAAAGGGTTCCTAGTGATGGTGATATATTTGGCGTCCTTCGAGTAGGGAACCTTGCCGAAAGGCATGTGCGTCTTGATGGCTCCAGGCCGTGGCATCTTGTGCGCGGCTTCGGCTCCCAACATTTCCAGGAACGGGGAAGCAAGCATGAACTCCAGGGAGTCCTTTGGGAAAGAACCGCGATTGAATATCCCGTGGACAATGAACTGGACCCAGGTCGTTCCACATTTCGGGTACGTCGCGATGAAGACGTCGCCCGGTTCCGGCTTGTAGTACAGCGCTGACCGAACAAGGTCATCGTTGAAAAAGGTATTCACGCAGTAGCCGTCGACATGCTTGTGCGGGACTTTCTGCATAGCAGTTCCTTTTCAACCACGTTGAGCTTAGTTGAACTTCTCGCGTTGCTGGAAGAAATGAAATCGTAGACAAATTTCGTTCCTACATTATTCTCTCCAATTTCTCGCTGTTTTTTGAGTACATCGGTGTCGAAAACACATGTAGTTGTATAAGGCTAAAAAATAAGTAAACTTGAATGACATAGAACACAAATCATTTACGCTACAGAAACAAAACTTGATAATGTCGTGGTTCAATGTTCATTGGTTATATCGTTATTTTATTAGTGAAAGTTAATTATATGATGATAATCAAAGCACACCAGGTGACAAGTAAGTCACACATCGTGAAAGTGTGCACGACAAAACAGCCACACCGGATGGGTTTCGCGTTCGAGTTGTCCTTGGCAAATGCGTACAGGACCACTGTGAGCTTTTTGGCAAGCTCCTGTTCTGATTCGTAGTATGCCCAATATCATAAATGTATTCTTTATGACGTGTATATTTAAGGCGTGTATCTTTAAGGCGCGAGTCTTAAATATCTAGTAGCGTGGCCCATTGAACGAAATCCGGCAGGCGAATGAAGTGTTACAATATCCCACGTGACATACGTCACTAATGACGTCAGGTTGTGACGTCATCACGGTACGTCGTCACTAAACATCGTCGCTTACTCGAAGGTGGGCTGACCCTGGAGGAAGTGCCACACCCACACCAAGTGAGTTGCAGAAAACATAGGGAAGAGGGGGGATAATGCCATCGACTGAGATCGTGAAGGTAATTTAAGGCGCGTTTCTCAAACGGCGGCACGTAACGTCTTCCACGAAGGCTGCTCCTTGGTTGCATAAGTTAACGCATCACCAAGTTTGAAGCAAGCTTTCGCCTTCAAGCGTTACAGAGACTGTAACATGCTGGAACTTTTTTTTTTGTTTTGGGCTACTAATTTAACATTCCGGCACAATTTTTTTCCAACACGTTCATTTCCGCATGTTTAGCTTAGATATTTTATTACACCTTGGAAGTAAAAGTATCTTTTTAAATTGCATTTTTATTTGAAGTACTTATTATTGCCCTTGCTTCAGACTTTACGTTAGTCTCTATTGTCAGCCATGTACACATACATTTTGAAGGTATCACACAGTAAATATACAACAAATAAGTAAATAAATACGTGCGACTGGCCAGGTTTGTAAGTGAGGCATGGCAACATGCGGTTACAAGTTCATGTTGTCCCAACTCATTAGGGTTCAGTTATTGAGGATCTTGGTCGAAATTATAAGGGGTGGTTTACAAATTATATGAAAGCGGTAAAAGTAATATTGAATAACACTGCTCAAAAAGAAGGCACGACCTTGCTAGTGAGCCTCTCGAATGAGTGCAAGAGTTGTTTTTTCTTGGACAACTGTTCACTGTTGACTATGCCCACGAGAAGATTTACAGCAAGACATAACTGGGTAGGAGCGCGTGCCGCAAACATTACACTATAAAAATGCGTATTTTACTGCTCTGCAATAAAAAAGAGCGCACAATCATTACGTTCTGGCGACATCATGTGTGGGGATAAAAATGGGTAAAAAATGTAGGGAAGCATTAGAGGTTTTTTTTTTATTCGTATACTTTTCACGTTACCGTATTACCGGAATACCGGATGGAATCTGCGCATGCGCAAGTCTTGACGGAATGTAGACCTGCTATCACGGAATGTACTCGCCGTTTTAAGTTTAACGCTTTATCTCGCTAATTTCGTCGCGTTATCTCGCGAAATGGTGTAGATCAGGGGTATCTAACACGCGCCCGCGGTCCTTTCGCTAGCGGTCCGCCACTTCTCGGCGCTACGTAGACATGCTATTAAGCTAATCGCCTTGTTCGGAAGCACGTAGTTGTGTGCGCAGCTGTTCTCCCTGTTCAAGTTGACCAAGTCCGGTCGACGATAAACACCTGCGATTGACCACGATGATCGTCAACGCACTAGAAGTTAATCGGACGTCTTTTTTTTTTTTTTATCTCGTCGCAGCTAAGCGTTTACAGGCATCAAGTCAGCGTCTTCATAAATTTCGTTGTGATATTGTGCTCAAGAAGAAATAAGGTTTTATGACTTTTATAAATGGTACCCCCCTTATTTCCTCGCTTATGGCGATTATTGCACTATAATCGGGCGGTAAGATACACTGACGTGACTGATCCCATGCTTTCTTTTTTTCCTGAGGCACCCCATGCGGCCACTCTGTGTTGAAACATAACCGTGGAACAAAAATTATATTTCAGAATCGGCGTCTCCAGACTTTCGTGTGCTCTGCAGATCGGTATCGGTATATATATATATATATATTTAATTTTGTCGTCAAACTACCTTCAGAAATGACCCATATATGAAATATCGGAAAGGACTCCATTGAAATGGTAACGTTAGCTACCATTCCGTAGAGCCCCCCCCCCCCTCCCACTCCTTGCTGTAACCTTCTGCCTTACCCCGGCCCTTGCGGGACTAGCTTTCATGACTACGGCCCCCTGGCTGAGGTGAGCTTGAGACCCCTGCTCTAGATGAATCGATGTTCGAGCAGTTCGAGTACCCATTGCGACCAGGTTGTTTGAGCAGGTTACCGTAGCCGTAAACCTGAGAGGCTGGATAGGTGACGCCGTCTGACGGGGTCGAGGTGAACCAGGTAAGCACATAATTGTTATTGTAGCAACATGGTGCATTACACCTATCTGCTGGTGTGAATGCTTAACAGCGGCCTAATTCCGAATCAGCGGCCTTTTTAGTCTCCTGTTCCCTCGAAAACAGTAGGTGAAAATAAACGTGTCTATAATTGTGGTTGCAAGAGGCGCCGCACGATGTCGACACCGCCGTCCGGTAACCCAGTACTCCACATACCCCTTGGCGTATCCGGAATACCGTACACTCAAAAAACCTTTAGTGCGATTTAGCCGCAGCAGTCACTGGATTGTATCTAAATTGAATATAGTTTAGATGCAGTTATCATCATCGATTAGCAGTCTAGCGCAAACGAACACGTTTACGTATGTACATAAACGTTTGCGTATGTGGAGCTCTGCTCAAAATGCGTTGCGGTAACACGGCAGACGCAGTTCTGTATTCAGGCAAAACGGTAACGCTAAAATGTATACGGACAAGCTAAAAACCTCTGTTTACAGAGCCCCAGCGCGGAATGAAACCAACACATTACACGTAACATAAAGACAGACACAAAAAGAAAGAAAAACATGTGGATAACAGCGGAAAGTGGTGTGAATTATATTTGAGGTGAAATTCAAGAGCAAGACGAAGCAGGGCAGGCCGTACAATGAGTTGGATACCCAACCTGTGTTTAACCGGACGACGGAAGACAGACGATAGAAAAGAAAGCGAGCAGTAACAAGCGCCATCTTCCAACAGTTGCTCATTTTTTTTTCAAAAAGGACATATATAAATATATAGAAGCTCATGCGTGAACTCACTCGATTCTCGTATAGTAACAGGATCGGTGCCTAGGTTTCTTATTTAGTGGCCGGAATACTTCCAGGCGCTTTATCCAGGCGATGCTTGCGATGCTACACTTGTGTATGTTTAGAATGCACATTCATACATCTTGCCAATGTGAGGGGTTACTTCCTCGGAAATTGTATATGTGGCACTGCCTCACCCGTTATTATTATTTCATAACTCCTAGTTGTCGCGTTGTGTCCTAGTGTCGCGTTGTGTTTCAGGCAAGGCACACAGCCTGAATTTTCGTCAGATATCGCGTTTACTTTA
>NW_023614410.1:0-60001 GCF_013339695.2 Rhipicephalus sanguineus
ACATCACTGCATCCCGAAAATTTGTAGCGTGTGCCGTAATAACTGGGTATATGATAAAAAAATGTCACGTACGTTTTAAAACAATCTAGAGGCTACCCTAATCATTGACATGGGTCTCCGGTAGTTCCACTCCCACGTGGGCGTTCATGTGACCTGGTGCATTCCTTGAGTTAACAATGCGTTTCGTCGCAGTGCCGTGATTCACGCGTGAATCACGGCATTCAGGAGAAATGAATCACGGCATGCGTGATTGCTTCATTGAACTTACTGAACTTAAGGTGACTCAATCGCAATAAATTCACTAAATTCAGTTTCATGCAACTCGCTTCCCTCTTAATTCACTTTAAGTTGATTGCCTTACATTATCTTTACACTCTATTTTTTCTTCTTATAAGATGACGTACTTCGATGGGTATAAGACGTCACGTACAATGGTACCCTTCGTGTCAAGAAGATTTTTCGACCGCTGACTTGTATGACTATTTCGCTTTATGAATAGGTACAAATCAAAGTACAAAACAGATGTCGTTGCGCACAGCGCAGTGATTACGGAGCTAACGCTGCTACACAATGGCTCTCACTTCCAATTCGGCAAAACCGCCCTTGCGGCTTCGTCAATTTTGTGCCTATTTGTTGGGGCTTTGAAGATAGAAGTGCTCCAATAAACCGAACCGCAGTGCGATTTTAATCGCTGCGCATGCCTTTTATATGAAATAAAACAAAAGACCAATATTTACGCCTCGAACTTCTCTCTTCCCGAAAGCCCGACGTGAAATCTATCCTCGCCAAGTATTTAAGACGCGCGCGCTGACGTTATATCAAGGCTGTTTGAGGTAACTTTAACCAAGGATTTTAAAACAGACACTTTTAGTTGGGCGTACGTCACGAGCCTACGTACGCAGCACGGCTGTGGGAGAGAAGTGGGCATGCGTAGTACATAACGTAGGCGTGCGGACGCCCGTACCAAGACGCTGCGTACGTAACGCAACACTTAATACGTTGCGTTCTCGCGAGACCTCGAACGAACCAGAAACGAGAGCACATGGTGGCTGCAGTGGCGTTCGACGCAGACAGCGACAGCGAACCTCATGCATGTCGCACGGCCGCTACATAAAAAAAACGTGTTGCAGTGCCTTAGCTCGGCTATGCCAGGATAACCTAGCGTTAGCAAAGGTTCAGCTGATTGTGCTGAGCTTTCCTGATTGTCTAGGATTAGCTTGAGTATCATGCTTACTGTTACTCCAATGACACACACACGGTAACCGTATTCTGTGGCAGATGTGTACTTATTTTGCCAGGCAACTACTTCGGCCTCCGATGAGTTAAGCTTCTCCGCTCTTAACAAAACTGAAAATTGGGCTAGATGGTGGGGATTCATTGTGGGCGAAGCGCAAAAAACATAGACGGAAAAGAGGAGAACGACACAAGACAGGCTGCTACGTTGAGCAGCATTTGCGCTCTCCTTCTTTATGGCTAAACCACACTGGCAAACGCCAGTCAGAGGTGCTATCAAGCGGCTCCAGCGCAGTGTCACACGGCGACTGTACAGTGAAGGCGAATGGCTGCGCGCGCGCCGGCGCCAATACGTCTGCCAAGGCTACGGCGTCACTCCTCTGGGAAGCGCAGACCGGCGGCAGCGGAGTGCGCAGGAGTTGCCGGCTCCGGTGCGTGACATCACAGATCCTCGCGTACGCGCAGCACGGCTCTTGAGGATTCACGCGAAACTGGTTCGGCTAGGCCAGTGTAGCTAACGCTACAAAAAAAAAAAAAACAGGTGCGGCCTGCTGTGTGGCGCCGGAGCGGCGTCTCGGGCCTAGTTCTCCTCGGGCCAGCCCTGGCGCCACTGATCCGGGCAGCCGTTCACGGAGAAGAGCTTCCACAATCCCATTGTTACGCGCGGTAGTGACTCTAATCAAGCCCTAAATAACGCGTTCTATAGCTGCACATTACAGGTTGAATACTGTAATGCTAAAACTTTAGCGCAAAACGAGCACAGCGGACAAAGAAACGACGAAGACAAGCGCTAACTTCGAACTATCGTTTATTAAAGCAACACACACATATATACCTGTCACATGTGATAACACAGATATCAGTCAACGCAAAAGGGGACGCTTATATAAATAAAAAGCCTGTATTCCATACCTGCATGGTATATCGCACAATCTGAAAAAGATTGGTCAAACAGCGGGGATATCAGTTGTGTTTTCAGCGCCTAATAAGTTGTCGCAGTTATGTGACAGAACCAGACCGGTAGGAAGGCCTTCCAATACCTGCAAAATTAGGCACTGACCGCAGGTCGCGGGATCGAATCCCGGCCGCGGCGGCTGCATTTTCGATGGAGGCGAAAATGTTTGACGCCCGTGTACTTAGATTTAGGTGCACGTTAAAGATCCCCAGGTGGTCGAAATTTCCGGAGCCCTCCACTACGGCGTCTCTCATAATCATATCTTGGTTTTGGGACTTTAAACCCCAGATATTACTATTATTATTATTATTATTATTATTATTATTATTATTATTATTATTATTATTATTATTATTATTATTAAAATTAGGCACCGAAACAAATTTGTCGAATGTGTGAAGGGCGTAGTGTATCACATCCCTTTGTCTTGTGGTCAAAGTTACGTCAGACAGACAGATGCCTGAATGTCAGATTGCTCGAGCACAATCAGAAAGCGAAAAAAGGCAGTGATGGTTTCTTGGCGGCTCAATGCGCAGAATGTAAATGCGTGCCTTTACTTGACAGTACATCAGTGTTGGCATCTCACCCTAAGGATAGCATCAGGCTCATCATTGAGGCGGCAGCGATTGCTAATGGAAGCTGCATCAGCCAGCCATCCATCGCACTAACAAAAAAGGAACTAGATTACTTAAATTCACCCGCACGTGTAGGTCCTGCGTAGTTTTGCTGCTTTTTATTTATATAAGTGTCCCCTTTTGCGTTGACTCATATCTGTGTAATCACATGTGACAGGTATATATGTGTGTGTTGCTTCAATAAACGATAGTAGTAAGTTAGCGCTTGTCTTCGTCGTTTCTTTGTCCGCTGTGCTCGTTTTGCGCTAGAGTTTTAGCATTATGGAATACCAACTAGCCCGCTCCCACACCTTGCTGAATACTGTAGTCTTTATTAGAAGTACCGATTAGCCCACGTATGTGGACAGTTTGACCTAGGAGTGCTAATCTTTTGTAGAGTGTGCCTCAATACTCCCCATAAAAGCTGTTCCATTGTCTCACCTCAAATGAAAAGAAGTGCTATATTACGAATAATCGTGAGTTAAAAGGCATTCCTCTATTTCATCTCGATCGGCCCGCAATTCTTTCCACTGTTCTCCTTGAAGGCCCACTTTCTTTTTCAATGTGTTCGCTGCTTTCTCTGACTTTCTTAACGCCCAAAGAGATGCGCAAGATCAAATGTGGTTTGGCAGGCCTGATCTGCGTGAAAGCTACGTTCTGTGTACGATTCAGAGGCCGCCTGTGGAACGAGCGCTTTGACCTCGTCTTTCCCAGGGTGCCAGGAACGTGTGATCTTTGGGCTTTCTCCTGAGCATTTATAATCACCTGCCCAAACTATTGCGTCATTAGCTGGATTTACTCGCCGGCGTTTCCGGGGCTGCGTGTTCTTGGCACGCTTTCCGACACTGTAGATCGCAGGGGAATCTGTGCTGCTTCACAGTAGCGTCTCTTCTCGAGTTCGAGTCTCATAGCAGCACAGACAACTTCGCGGCATCACGCCGCTTGAAAAAACCGTCTGCCACACACGCGCACACCAAAAAACCGTACTCACGCACAGGAAACATGATGCAAGCTGCTCACGCACACGACCACACAAAAAAGCACACGGACACGCATATCATGAGGCGACCATGAGGCACGAACCGGCGTCTGACTGGCGTACCGGAGCAGTGGCGTCCTCACCAAAAACAGCGGCGGCAACTGTCAACTCAGCCGAGACGCGCTCGCACATTGACGGTGACGCGACGAAGCAGACCGCACCTTTTTTTTTATGGAACGGCCCTGTAAGTCGTATGTACTCCACATTGAAGGGCTATGTTTCCATGCAAGACGAGGTACGATCAAGCGGTGCGTTCCGGCGTCCTTACGAATGGGAAGACAAAGCCTGCCGTCTCACAAAAATCCCCAAGCAACCGCCTTCGACAGGTTGTGTGCGGGAACGCGTCATCTCTTTCTGTCAGGACTCTCGGCGAATGACCCGGTAAAAGAAAAAGGACACAGAAAGGGTGAGCTTCGTACGTACTTTCATTCATGCTGCAACATAACGCGCGTTGAGCGTTGTGCGAGCTGTGACTCCTTCAAAGGCCTGCTAGCAGATCGGCAAATCATGAATACCTGGAATGCGACCAGTGGCTGCAAGGTATGCTAAGCCGCATCCACAGCATCGCTGGATAGAACGCTGTGTTCGATCGATCATGGCCGCGCTCTATCAAACACCATTCTTACATAGTGCACCCAGTTCAAAGCTGTGCACATTTAGTAATGTTCAACGTACACGACACAGGTCAACGCGCACAAAGAATGCACCCATGAACGACGCTAAAATGCACACCACAAACGCCACGGTCCGACTTGTATGATGGTGGCCGTTACCCAGGCCATCGGGAGGTCCTACGTGCACATCCCAGAGGCCACGTTATTATGGGACCTAGCGTACTTTGACGTTGGTGGCGCTGATAAGCATGCCAAAACACATACATATCGCATAGGACTTATGTAGTTGAGTGAAAGACATCACGGTACGTTAAACTAAAAGTGTCGTCGCACGCTTCGCTTGCAGCGTACGCAACGTATTGTGCACAGCGTACGCAACTTGTGCGTACGCCCAACTAAAGGTGTCTAATATTGTAGGCGAGCGTACTCCTTGACCTAGATAACTCGTAGTTGCATTCGGCTTTCGTGTGCCCTGTTACGTTTCTTGGACTACGTGTTTCCTCAATCCTGTCGAAACGGTTCTCAGAGGCGACGTATAATGCGCGTTGGGGAGAGCTGCTCTACCGCAACAATCCCAGCTGGCTTGCAAGAAAAGCGTCTGCTCTTTCAATGAAGTCATTCAATTATTTCCTAATAATTATCATTACACTTATTTGACCGTTACTTCATTCAACTTACGCTCCGATGTCGCATGTATGCAATGCAGAGAGATTTTGGAGGAGGGTGGGGGAAGATGAATACGTCGAATAAAAAATTCGGAAGGTCCCACGCCTTGTGGGAATTGTTTTTTTTGCTAAGTACTCAGCGAGTATTTCCGCGCTGCATATTTTGGCTTTAAGGCAAGCCTTACAATGTGGATCGACGTGTTCTTGTAAGTGCAGGAGTTGTGTCCACATCGCGGGCTTAACAGGCACGTACACTACACTGGTGATTAAAGGGTTGCTTATGCTCAGACGTAACTTCAGCGCTCAAGTTCGAGAACATACGTCGGCATTATCGAAACGAAGTACACTCTGCGGTGCAGTAATTTGAATGTGATACGTCACTTTAGCGTATTTTTCCGAGTCGAGCAACGCATGAATATAGATTGCTTAGTCATAGCAGTACATATGCAATGTTAATTACACAGCTATAAAACTGGGACCAACACTGGAACCTCAGACGTTAACCTGACATGACGCCTCTATTGTAGGAGTACATATGTTGTGTTTATCGCTTTCTTGTAAAATTAGATAGCCAGCACCATAACCACAATTCACGTTGCACCGATATTACGCCTCCATAAGGTATTTTTCCAAAGCAGTTCTAGACCTTGCGTGGCTCTGTGGTAGAATACCTGACAGCCACGCAGAATGCTTGTGTTCAACTCCTCCTGGTATTAATTTTTTTATGTTTTCCACTCGTCGGGTCAACACCATATCTTACATGCAACCCAAAAAAAGAATAAAGTCCACAGTCCTAGCTAACACTAAGGAGAGTGCAGGCGAAAGCCTATCCTTTCGTGTTTGGTTAATTGATACTTCGCGCTCGATTGATTTTAAATTCACTTTTTGCTGCGTTATATTCACTAAATTAAATTTATTGCACGTTGATACCCTTTATGATAACTTTAAAATTTAATTTGTTCTGCTAATCATACGGTGGTATGTCTTGTGTATTAAATGTCACGAGAGTCTTGTACCCCTCCCTTCCTATAACGAGATTTTCCGACGGATTAGTTGTATATCACTTTCGCCTGCTGAGCAAGTCTCGTTTCAGAGATTGTCATTCTTCGGAAGTGCTCCACATTACAGAAGCCTTACTCATTTATTACAATTGCGTACTCAAGACATTCATAATATACCAAATTACACCATCTCCCGCTAAAGGGGACCATGAGGCGATGCGAAGCCGGAGCACTTGCACGATCGCGTTCCGTTGGCGTTCGTTGGGCATGCTACCGACCTCGCGTCGTGGAACGCGAAGAGGGACGCTACGCGCGTCGTATCTTCCTTTAGCCTGGCCATTAATTTTCACAGGGCGAGCGGGGAACGCGGTCGACAAGCGGGCTAGAGGGGGGCAGCGTAGGAGAGGAGAGAGAAGGGGAGGGGACGCGCATGCGCTCGAGCTCATTGCGGCGTTGCGCAGGAGAGAATTTCGGTATATGTTGCCCGCGTTTCAGAGTAACAGTGGAAAGGGGCAGGGGAGAGGGGTATGGGGAGGGGAATGGGAGAGGGGAAGGGGTGAGGGAAATTGGAGAGGGGAAGTGGAGAGGGGAGAGGGTGAGTGGAAAAGGGAGTGGGGTAGAGGACAGGAGGAATGGTGAGGGGGAGTGGAGAGGAGGTGTGTGGAGAGGTTATGCGCATGCGCAGTAAGGGTGGTCACGCCGCACACCACCACCACCACCACCACCACCGGATTGAGCTCCGCCTTAAAGGGCCCCTCACCAGGTTTGACAATTTTGAGCTGACGAGCGCAATGCACGCACTGGGCGTTCACGATCACGTCTGCCAAAATTTGCAACGCTACGCGCCGCGGAAATGGGTCAAATTTCAAGGTGAACGCTGCTTGCCCTTCCCCTCGCGGGCGCGCGCTTTAGAGAATGAGGGGATGACGTACATGAGAAAATGGCCCTACGTAGATGGTAGTGCTGTGACGTCGCCCCTCTACGTAGACGACTCTGCTCTGACGTCGCCAACAGCAAGACGTGACACTGCGATAATTATTTGACACGACGTGTAGTTTGTGTAATTCGTTGCTTGAATGGATGAATAAAACTTCGGAGCAATAATAAACCACAAAAACAGAATGTGTGCGTTTTTTTTTTAATTTTTACTGCGAAGTGCAGCGAGATTCGAGTCTAATCTTCCTCTGTTTCGCACGCGTTCGTGTTCTCGCGCTTTGCGCATCGTGCAGACGCCATCCTTTACAACGAAACTAATTTTCTAGTGCGTTCCAGCGCTCATTAGGCTCATTTATCCTCCCGCGTCTAACTAGATTTTCATGCGGCACACCGCAAGTCTCGCGTCCGTACAAATGTTGCAGCTTTCGTGCTCAGTAATAGGGTGAAAGCCAAGTGATCGGCGAGGGCGCATTCGGCATAACTTGCACAGATGAAGCGCAACGAACGCCGCCACAACACCACTCGCGTCTCGGGGGCTCGGGATGGTTCGGGCACGTCATGCGCTCGTGACATTTTGTGCGCATGACGTGTTCATGCGTATGCGTTATGTGATCCTCCTGCTCGCGTGCCGAAGAGGGCAGGGAAGGGATTTGGCTTGCGAAGGCTACACGGGGCGAGCGGCAAGGGTTTGCAGCTCGCCTCCTCGCATCATGGTTTCGCGCCGCTACAAATTATTGTTTTTCTCAGCTTCTAACGGACCGATTAGAAAAATTCTTGTAGCATAATGTTCTTTATTGGTCTCGCAACAACTTCCTATGTCTAACTAAAATTCGTTATGTCACCTGGTGAGGGGCCCTTTAAAAACGTTCCGTCATCCAACGGGCATCGAACCCACGACCGCTCTATCCGCAACAACAGATACCGGGCACGCTATCCACTGCGCCACGGTCACAGTCTCTGGAGGCTTTACAAACGCGCCTTTTATATCTTCCACTCTCCCGGTCGGCGGCTTGGTGTTGCCCTCTGTGAGGGGTAAACTAAAATAATTCGTCATTACTATGGCCTCCACGATTAGCACCTGCAACGCGTTACACGTCCGTCCCATTCGGCGCGTTTTCAATAGAGATTAAATTTTGTCAACGCCTTAACACACCGCGAGGTGGCGATCTTAGCCCAAGCGTCGTAAAAGCATCGGCCTCGCTCATAGCATCACGCTAATCCAAACCAAAAATAGTTCTGCGACGCGCGCCCTCCTCACCTGGCTGTAACACAGCGTTCCCGCTCACGCCCTCGCCCCGAGAAAAATTGCATCCCGGCAACCGGGGCGGCACGACGCGCTTTGCGTTTCCCTCTAGTCCGGCCGTGGTGTTCAATCACATTCTCACATTCCACGGGATGGCGACCAAGTTCTGCGTCCAATATGCGACGTTCTTCTCTGATTACGCTTTCACCGTTAACTACTACAGCTACCACAAGGGTTTGTTTAATCACTTAACATGGACGTTAGTCGTGGGGATGGAGATGTACCACCAATCATCAATGTGGGTGCGTCCATGTTAAACGGTGCTATAGCTACGTGACATGAATATTTCTTTTCTTGCAAATAAACAAACACTCGCCAAAGTTGCAACGAAAAAAGAATAATTTATGACGTTTCGAGACCACTACGGGTCTCTTGTTCACATACAAGCGTTAGAAGTTGGGCCGTGCCTTTATATGCGTAGTAGATGGCGCAATGATCTGGTGTCAGTATCGGGTAGATTTCCACGTGTCCGATTAAGTGTATAAGGCGTCGACTGGATTAATAATGATTCCAAAAGAAGGCGGGATGACAGTGATTTTTCGGTGCCGATGAAAGTCGCTGAATTCCAATCAATGTAGTGACCAAAGAGGTTTAAAAAAATTGTTTAACCTCCTTGGTTGTGACCCGTGTTAAAGGGCCCCTCACCAGGCCACAGAGCAAATTTTAGTTAGACGCTGGAAGTTGTTGAGTGCCGAATGAAGAGCCGTATGCCGCAAGAATTTTTCAAATCGGTTCATTACGAGCTGAGAAAAACAATAATTTGTAGCGGCGCGAAACCATGATGCGAGGAGGCGAGTTTCAAACCCTTGCCACTCGCCCCGTGTAGCCTTAGCAAGCCAAATCCCTTCCCTGCCCTCTTCACTTGACACATACGCATGAACACGTCATGCGCATGCATGGTCACGTGCGCATGACGTGCCCGAGCCAGCCCGAGCACGCGAGCGGCGTTGCACGGCCGCTACCTTTTTTTTATGTAGCGGCCGTGGGCGTTTTGTCGGCGTTCTCTGTGGTGTACTGCCTGTTTTTGCGGGACGGGCATAAAAGTTGAGACTTTTGTATGGACACGAGAGTGGCGGTATCACGAGCCAGTGCCGCATTAACGTTTACTTGGACGCGGTAGAATAAATGAGCACAATGAGTGATCGAACGCGCCAGAACATTCCTTTCGTTTCCAGGGCTGGCGTCTGCTCGATGCGCTAACCGCGGGGACACGAACGCACAGGAAAGGGAGGCACATTAGCCCCGCATCTCGCTGCAATTCACGAAAAAAAATGAAAAAGACGCACACATTCCTTTTGTGTGTCTCATCATTTCTCTGAAGTTTTATTAATCTATTCAAGCAACAAATTACACAAACTACACATGTCGTGTCAAATAATTATCGCAGTGTCACGTGCTACTGTTGGCGACGTCAGAGCACAGTCGTCTACGTAGAGGAGCGACGTCACAGCACTACCATCTATGTAGGGCCATTTTCTCATGTACGTCATCCCCTCATTCTCTAAAGCGCGCGCCCGCGAGAGGAAGGGCAAGCAGCGTTCACCTTGAAATTTGACCCATTTCCGCGGCGCGTAGCGTTGCAAATTTTGGCAGACGTGATCGTGAACGCCCAGTGTATGCATTGCGCTCGTTCGCTCAAAATTGTCAAACCTGGTGAGGGGCCCTTTAAAGACGATAGTCTTTCTTGGGGAACTTAAACGCAGAAATTTTGGTCTGTCTTTCTGTTTGTCGGCACGTCCCTCGATTCAGCCACTCGGCCAAAGTTAAACCACTTGCCCAAGGGCCAGCCGTCTTGAACTGGTAGGGCTGTTCATACTTGTGAACGTTGTCAATCAAAAAGTAAATATCATGCATATCTGAGGTGCAACATCACTAGGTAAGTATTAGGTGGCGTGTTCCTTTAATAGAAAATGCATACATACGTAATTTTAAGGACCCTAGTTTCTTAAGCTGCGCTGAAAATGCATAAGAATGGAAGCTTGAGCGAGTTAGTATGCGTTCATCTTTGTTGAAACAGCGCTCACTAGACGACGACGAAGTAAAAGAAGGCACAGGACAGGCGCTGCCTGTCCTGTGCCTTCTTTTACTTCGTCGTCGTCTAGTGAGCGCTGTTTCAACAAAGCTGAAAATGCGACTGCGCTGAAATTTGCCTTCCTCCGTGCCCTTCGCACGAGCTCATTGTTGTATTTCGGTTTCGGTTCTGTATTGCACTGTACGAATGCCATGGGTTGGTGTTGAAAAACTTTAGTTTTGAGAAGGCCAAGAAGGTGAAAAAAAATATTTAAAAAATGAAAAAGCAGCGTTGTGGGCGGCCTTCAGGCTGCCGGTTGTGGGCGCCGCTCTGGCGTTCCTGTTTTGCCCAGGCGACGTGTAAATAAAAGAGTGTGTGGAGAGTACTCGTTGAGTGCGGACGTTTCTCTGCTTCAGCGCTTCGCGCCAAACCGCGTTTTCGGGCTGGCAGGCGTCCCCGCCGGTCGCGTTGGTCACCGCCGGTCTTCGCCTGCTGCTGCGCCGGGACTACCAGCACGCAACACAGCACTCATGTTTCCCGACGTATTGCCAGATGGCGTCCATATCTCACACAGCGCCTCTTCTATCGTCTTTACACGACATTTGCAGCGAAGCACGCAGATACGCGGCCAATTTTTTCATTGCCATTTGAGCGTGTAACTTTTTAGAAGGCATTTCCGGGACGGAAATACGTCACTGAAGTCTTGGTGGACCCCGGCATAAAACACTTTCGTGTTAAAATGAAAACATTGAAAGAAAAAAACCAAGTTTATTGAGCGACTCATGTCAACTTTGTAACATCGTGCCCACACATAAATTAAACAAGTTTGTTTAATACTGCAGGATGCATGGCTTTAATGGATTATAGGGGAGACAATGAAAAGCGCTATGTTTATCCGAACGGATGCTGTCCAGCCGACTTCGGGAAGTGCGACACTACCATCGTCAGCTGCTGAGAACTTATTCATAGCTGCGAGATCTTGAAGACGTCTTTCAGTGGGCGTAACACTCTCATTCATCGATTTTTTGAAGACGTAAATACAGAAGCATGCATTATTTCTGGCAGAACTGTTCGTGCATTAGTAGTTATGTCACATAGCCTCTCTTACAGATGCCGCCTGTATAACTATTAGACGAAAAGTGCTGTTTCAAAAAAACGGATGAGCGCTACACACCAAGCGCAAAGAATAAGCGGTCCGCTTGTGTATTCCAGGCAGCTTGCTGTTTTTCCTGACCGTAATCTGCTGCGACGCGCCTTTTCTCAAAGATTTTCACATTAGCGTCCGGTCTGACACATTTGGGATAACGGATTTCCTGCGTTCCCAATGCGCTCAGTTTGGGTTTTGCCTAGATCGGGGCCTTGAATTGCGGTGACTATTATTGCAAATTTCTCAAGATTTAAAAAAAAAAATGGGCATGTCATAAATTGTCACTCCCTGCAACTCTTCCATATAAACAACGGCCCTAAAGTTAATAATTACAAAGTTAATTAACGAGTATTTGTGAACTGCTCGTCTGAATGTAGCTTTAGGTGCGGAAACATTTTCCGCCTAGGGGTAGAGTTCGTTTGCGAAACCGACAGGGGCAAGACTGTCATAGCATTTTTATAAAAAGTATGTATTGTCTAAAAAGCACCCTCTATGTCTCCAAGTGACGATTGGATCAGCCCCTAAAGACCACGCGACGAGAGAAACGCCTCCAGGAATTGCATCGAAGCAAAGTGTAACCTCGACGGCGTTGTGTTGGTGACCGTAAAGAAATCTATCCATGCGCAGAAAGGAACCACCCCGGTTGATTTCGGTGGCGAGCACATCGGTGTTTTACTGACTATCAGCTGCCGCAAGCGCGGTGGCAGCTTCCTCTGTGTGTAGTGCGAGCCAAACGCCAGATTCGATCTGCCATCGCTTGCCTTCTAATGCTTCGCGGAAGCACGCGCAGGCATCTCCGCTTCTGTAGTTCGGGTTCCCTATGGCCACTTCCTTTTTCCTATGCCGACACGGTCCCAGGGATACGTCACTGGCAGAACTGCTAATATGAGCAGCGAAATAAAAGAAAAAAAAAGAAAACCAAGCGCCTTTAGATCTTGCTGAAGAAAAAATTCAGCAAGGTGAAAAAAAATTCAGTCCTATCCTGTCGGCAGAATTACAAAGGCGTGCGATGATTCCCGAATGTCATCTAAAGGTTCTCCACGGTGTGCGCCGACTCTGGAACGGCCCTTAGGGTACGTTCACAGTTAAGGAGGGAAAAGATAGCAAAAGAGCGAGAGCGGCCGGAGAAACGTGTTCGCGCGCGGTGAAAACGTTCACATTTGTTCTGCGCTCCCAGCATGCCGCCACCGCATGCGCCACTTCTGGAATACACTCCCCACTTCCAGTTTTCTGAGCATATAGTGTCGTACCAAATTCAAATTACGCATGCAAAACACGGAAATGAAATAGCCTTCACCTTTTCAAACTGTTGTTTCAACATCAGAAACTACATAAACAGACACGTCGGCAGCAGCGGCGGCGGATTCACCCCGCTGTGCAAACGCGAGGTACCCAGGGGCACAACAAATCGTTGCTCCTATAACTTCTGCGAATTCCAGTCTTCTCGGTCATCTTAATCCAAACCAGGCTCTAGAAGAACGCGTCCTGGTCGATACTATTATTATCTGGGGTTTAACATCCCAAAACCACGATATGATTATTAGAGACGCCGTAGTGAAGGGCTCCGGAAATTTCGACCACCTGGGGTTCTTTAACGTGCACCTAAATCTAAGTACACGGGCCTCAAACATTTTCGCCTCCATCTAAAATGCAGCCGCCACGGCCGGGATTCGATCCCGCAACCTGCGGCTCAGCAGCCGAGCGCCATAACCACTAGACCACCGTGGCGAGGCTCGTCCTAGTCGAGGCTGTGAATTTTGTCTTACGGCACGGGTAGTTTACGATTGCGGCTATGCGAGCCACCACGACTCCTTGGACACCATTGTGAATTTGCGGCCGGATGCTTACATCACATGGAGTATATGCACGCGCCGCCAATGTACGGCGTTCCGTGACGCGGGAAGGCGTTCCG
The DNA here is from genome assembly GCF_013339695.2 of Rhipicephalus sanguineus. Lineage (NCBI taxonomy): Eukaryota > Metazoa > Arthropoda > Arachnida > Ixodida > Ixodidae > Rhipicephalus > Rhipicephalus sanguineus. The sequence goes on from NW_023614410.1 coordinate 13,431, forward strand.
CTTTCACCTCGGCCTCGCCGCGTGGTTCTTCGCATCAGTCTCGCCGCATGGTGTTCTGGCCCATTATGTGGCAAAGCAAGCGATGTTCTGGTGAGTTTTGCGGCTTTCGCCCCATTCGAGGCCAAGTGTGAATGTGTGTTTAGTTAGTGTAAGACGAGCTCAGGCAAAACGAAAATGAAAAAAAGAAGTCACAGTTTCGCCGCAACGGCGAAGCAATGAATGCGATAGCAACAAGTTGGAATGTAACGCGAAGAACAGAAAGCAGATCGAAATTTCCGGCGCGTCGCTCAAGCGCACAGGACGCACAAAAACAACATACACAGGACGAGCGCAAACTATCAAGTGTCACAGTTGGTACTTATTTCTGTTTGAATAACGTGCTCGTTACGGCCGGTGCAGCGAGCGAAGTGATCTTCGTACGCTCTGTAAATTCAGCGCAGACATCGCGGTGAAAGCAGAAGACACACAACCCGCCTCCTCCCTCCACGAGAGAAGCGCGCACGCAGGCGGCCACGCCCTGTAGGGAGAAGTGCACAGAGGCGCGCGCGCAGCGCTACGAGTGGGGCGATGACCTTTAGAGCGCGGCCCTCGCGCACTTCGCGCCATCTCGCTGGTGAGTAAGAAAGCACACTGAAGTAAATGGTGTACATAAATAGCTGACCGTTAGCATGCTGAAAAACGGTGCTCATCTAGGCCTAGCCATCTAACGCCGCGCGGCGGAGCGATAGGTCCCCGTTCGATTTTTTTCTTTTCCGTTTTTTTCTTTTTCTTTTTCCTTTTTTTTTTGTTTTTTCCGTAATCTGCCTCCCCCACTCTCTGAAATGTCCTTGAAAACGAGAGTCACGCAGCAAGGCGCAAATTCGAACTTCGGCGTCAGTTTTAACTCATCCCCTCAGGAAGGCAGGTCCCCTCCCGAAACTGTTGGGAAATAAATATTTATATCACTGTTCACAACGCCTCCGTTGTGTTATACCCACTACTCCTAAAGAACTGGCCCATTGAGGTATATATATATATATATATATATATATATATATATATATATATATATATATATATATATATATATATATATATATATATATATATATATATATATATATATATATATATTGTAGTGAAGAGAAAAGAGACAACGCCCGTTTCTGGGCCGGCTGTTCTTATTCTTCCCAGCTTCGTCCTTCTCTTCCTTGCACAAGCAGATCGCGCGCCCGTGCCCTGTGCCGTTCTTCATCATTACACTCGGCCACGCTGCAAGTATGGCATCCTGTGCACAATGTCTTGTCTTTAGCCATCCTGGACACTTCACCGTCATTTGCAACAGTAATGTCTGGTGGTCTGTACTGACTGTACCTCAGTGGTCGGTCTTTCAAACGCTGCAGGCTGTCAGGACGTTCTTTAAAAGACATCTCTGGAGGGCGGCATTGGCTGTGCCGTAGTGGTCGCTGCACGCTTAGCTGACAATTTTGTTGCAGCAGTTTGGGGCGCTGGTCTTCATCCCCGTTTGCGCGCTGAGCAGGCAAATACTTGCACAGCGAAGAATGCTTACAAGTTTGGACAAGCGGCGGAGCGTGGTCGTGATTCGACGTAGCAGCGTCTGCGTAGCTGTCACTGCAATCTTTAAGTCTGCGGTAACAAGGACAAAAGGTGGTTTCTGGTGCCTCCGTACCGCGCCCGTGCACGTGAACGCCACCGTATCTTCGTTCCACGTGGAAACTCCTGAAGGTTTCCGAAAGCATCTCGCTACTTTGGTCGAGCTGGTCGCCGTCCGACCGGTCAGTGACGGATCCCATGACGGCGAGAGCCACTTCGTCTTGATCCGCGCGGCGCTCAGGTGGTATACCAGGTGTCAGAATAGAGCACTTGCCGTCGTCACCAGACTCGCACGTGGGGCTGCCGGAATGGTCGATACTGGCTCCGTCGACCTGGAGCGGAAGGCTTCTGGAATGGCCGATGCCGGCTACGTCTGCTCGGGTCGCATCGATGGCCTCCGTATTGGCTTCTTTGAACGAAGCATTCGCACCCTCGGCCAGTGACGGCTGTGATGCCAGCAGATGTGTGCCCGACTGGTCACAGAAGGTGCTTTTGGTATCAGCAGGCACTTCGGGTTGCGGGCTGTCGAATTGGGACCTTTTGGCCGATGCGGTACTTGGAGTCAAGCGGCTGAGGTTGACTCCAGCAGAATCAACGGTGAGGCGAACTTCGCCAGAGAGGAGGTAGTCAGCCCCCAGGATCATATCAGCGGGCAGGTCCTCGAAGACGGGAACGCCGGCAAGGAACTTGCTCCCGGCTTCGGTTTGGAGCAGCAGGTCAAGCGCCCCGACAGGTAATGCGCAACCACCGAAGCCACGCAGGGGTGCCTCAGGCCATGGTTGGAGGTTCGCTGGGGCATGGCGTCGGTGCAGCGCCGTGCGTGGAGCGCCAGTTTGCACAAGGGCCGTAAGCTCGCCGATTCCGAGGACGTGGACCTGTACGGTTAGAAGCGACCGCGTTTGGTGGTGTGTGGCTTCATGTCGTGCATCTGGTGGTGTAACGTCGATCCGGCCACCGAAATTCGGCGGGAGGTCCTTTCTGTGGAATGGCGGTGAGAAGAAGCGGAGTCCGGTGTTCGGTCGTGGACAGGCTGCCAAGCTGCATGTCGATGATTTGCAGTGTGCAGTTGCAGCCTCGAGGAGGTTCCCCTCATGAGCTGCATCCTCGGTATGCGTCTGGTTCAACACGCAGGTGTCATGGCGAACCCGGCCGAAAACAGCAATGAGCCTGCCACTCCATTCGGTCCAGGAACGTTGCTTGACACCCTCGTACTTATGCCATGCCTCGGCAGCACCGCGAAGGCGGTCGAGGGCCACCAGCCATTTTTTATTTTCGGGCAAGGCATGGCGCAAGCCGAGCGCATTGATGGTCGCTACCCACACATCGGCGTCATCCTGGAAGCCGCGGAACACCGGTACTTCCGAATGCGTGAGATATGGTAAGGCGGCTGGCAAGAACCCGCAACGCAACGAAGCGAAGCGGTGAAGCTCTTGCGAGAGTTGCGTTAGGGCACGCAAAATCTCCCCGGTGCTCTCGGGTGACTCGCATGCAAAGCCAGGGCTAGCATCTGCAGAGGATACGTCAACCCCGGTACTCACGGCGGCACAATCCCTTACTAAGGACGCGTGGACGGTGTCCGTTAGAGGCTTACATGATGACAGAGTCCTGTTCACGGGATCCATGCCATTGGGAGCGTTAACCGCGTTCCCAGAGAAGTGAAGCCCCGGTGGCGTCTTTGGGTGAACTGGTACCGCGGCGCCGGTGAACGAAAGTCGAGCCGTCGAGGAGACCTGGACGCCGTCCCCGGATGGCGTTCGCAGCGCCGGGAGGTTATGAGATGCCCAGGAGGCATAGACACCGTCCCCGAACTGTGCTTGAAGCGGTGGCAGGTAGGCGGGTTCCATAGCCAAGGAGGCGTGTACGGCTTTCCTTGGATGGCGGTCCGGGTGGCCGACGACGCACGAGCACAGGGGGTGTCTTCTTTAAGGCTTCGTTTTCGACGACTGCGCCATTGTAGTGAAGAGAAAAGAGACAACGCCCGTTTCTGGGCCGGCTGTTCTTATTCTTCCCAGCTTCGTCCTTCTCTTCCTTGCACAAGCAGATCGCGCGCCCGTGCCCTGTGCCGTTCTTCATCATTACAATATATACATATATATATATATATATATATATATATATATATATATATATATATATACATACATATACGGTACATGACGGCGACGTCGACGGCATAAAACCAGCCTAGAGTGTCCATATAATTGCTATCGCAATAAAGGTCAGCTATCCCTAAGCCATGTGGTCGGTCTCGGTGCCGCGCGCTTCGCTTCGGCGCTGGCCGGCGCCTTCAAGTGAAAACCATGATCCAGCATGATCACGTGAGTGGCGAGTGGCAGTATTTAGGAGCTTGCTCCTTTTGTTGGGGTGTTGTGTCTCGTCCCTCCTGCCGTGTACGCTATTTCTGATTGCTCCCGCTAGAGGCGCGGCTGTGCTCTCCGTTGATTCAAGGGCGTGTGCTCCGCTCTCGGCACACGCGCCCTTGAATCGTGCGCTTGAGCGCGTGCTCCGCTCTCGGCGGAGCACGCGCCGAGTGTCGCGCCTTTGATAGCGCTCGCCCTTCGCACGCTTCCTTTCTCTTTCGCCGGACATCACTCAGTGCACTTCGCTACCGCTACTCATCACGAACACCGAAGAAGCCAAGGCAGCAGCGAGGAGGGCTCGCAATGCAGCAGCAGCGCGGGCCAAGACCTTGAGGTGAGAGCTCGCGCGGCCGAAGAGAGATGCCAGCGCCGACAGCAAGCACAAGCCCCTATTAGCACCAAGGCGGCGGCAGCAGCGAGGTCTCGCGATGCCGAAGCTAGTCGGGCTCGTCGACAAGCGGACCCAGAGGCGGCACGGGCCCGCGAGGCCGCAGCGAAGCGGGTGCAAGGACAAGCGGACCCCGAGCCGAGATCTCGCGAAGCAGAAGCAGCGCGGAAGCGTCGACAAGCGGACCTCGAATCGGCATTGGCGCGAGATGCAGCGTCAAGAGCCTGATGCGGTAGCTACCTGAGGCTGGTGGCACCGATGCTCGCTTTAGGCGCGATTTCCTAGATCGCAGTTTCGGCCACAGCTGCCAGGTATGCGACCGCGTGTGGTTTGACAACCTTACCACAATCTCGACCATTCTGAAGCCCTTGAACAAAATGCATATACTGCATCAATATGTAAATTTGTGTATATAGTGCATCGATATATAAATTATAAACATTGCGTATATAATGTGTATATGCAATTACACCACAACTCTCCTGTCACTTCTTTATATAATGATGATTGAGGAGATGTACAGAGGATTCACAGTTTACCGGATTTAACATCTGGAGCAAGCTCCTTCACCATCATTCATTTCCTGGATATGCTGTGCTTTTTTTGCATCTCACGCGGTCGCCCATCGGCCCTGCTCTGCACGATGTTCTGCGTGTGTGCACCTGTTCGATGTCGTGAAACGTTTTACAGAAGGAGCGCCGTTCCTTCGTAAACGAGTTACAGTTCAGTCCCTCTGATATTTAACACAATTCGTTCCTCCTAAAAAGAAATAGTTCCTGGAACGTCGTTCCTTGGAACGCGGTTCCCTACAACATTAGTTGAGTCGCGATAGGAATTGTTACTCGCGTCAAGAGTTATTCGGCCATCGATAGGCCAGAACACAGCCTCGCTGCAGGTGACCGAGCTCACACCGCAGCCAGTCACTCTGCATTAGACGCTGTTAGGGAGTTGGACGCCATCTACTCAATCGCCTACCAGCGTTCAGCATTCGAACGGTCGCTTTCCTAAGAACAACAAACGCACGCCCTTAAATATTGTGTAATTTATGTTCCGCGTTCTCGCCCCGGCTTTCAGGCGACAGCGGCGTCACACAATGAGCGAAGTAATGCTCGCGTATTACACAAGAGATGATTTAGATAAGAATACTAGGGAAGCGCAATCGGCTGTCCCGCGCCGTTTGTGTATTACATATCAAATATGGGTTGGAAGAAGCGGACAATGTCGATGGAGCCAAATACATGAAGCATCATCTACCTTAACTCATCATTAAGGGCCTCCGTGCTCGATCTGGCTGTACCGCAAAGTTTGGCTGCCTACGCAATTAGCTTTACTCATAACCTATAGAATAAAAAGTGCTGCGAATAAGAAAATTAAACTTCCATTTCGTCTTTTAACTGAACGGCTGCAATATAACAAATTCTGAAATGGGTGCGTTGAAATGTTTGCTGCGAATTTCGCACCATGTAAGAGACAGATCCAATCACATGAAGCGCTCATAACCACTGCAATGAATGAATGAATACAATAAAGAAAAAAGCAATGAAATGTTGAGTTATTTGTACTGGATTTGAAGCAGCATCGAATTGGCTAGATGACGACGATGCGTTGTAAAAACCCTAGTAAAAACTTTATGAGGCCTTTTTGGTTCATAATTAAAATAGAAGATGAAACAACGCACTAGACAACGAATGAACGAAGACCACGGGACAAGCGCTGAGTGCCAGCTGAACATTGATAAAAAGGGAACCAGCCTTTTATACCGTCTGATATACGGTCAAACGGGGTTACTGATATATGGTAAAAAAAATGGCCGCGTATCTGCGCGCTTCGCTGCAAATGTCGTCTAAAGACGACAGAAGAGGCGCTGCGTAAGATATGGGCGCCATCTGGCAATACGTCGGGAAACATGAGTGCTGTGTTGCGGGCTGGTAGTCCCGGCACAGCAGCAGGCGAAGACCGGCGGTGACCAACGCGACCGGTGGGGACGCCAACCAGCCCGAACACGCGGTTTGGCGCGATGCGCTGAAGCAGAAGAAACGTCCGCACTCAACTAGTACTCGCCACACACTATTTTATTTACACGTCGCCTGCGTAAAACAGGAATGCCAGAGCGGCGCCCCATAGCATTTGTACAGTGCAATACAGAACTGAAACCGAAACACAACAATGAGCTCGTGAAGAGGGCACAGAGGAAGGCAAGTGTCAGCGCAGTCGCATTTTTCGGCGCAGCTTAAGAAAGTAGGGTCTTTGGAATTACGTATGTATGCATTTTCTATTAAAGGAACACACCACCTAATACTTGCCTAGTGATGTTGCGACTCAGATATGCGTGATAGTAACTTTTTGATCGACATCGTTCACAAGTATGAACAGCCGTACCAGTTCAAAATGGCTGGCCCTTGGGCAAGTGGTTCAACTTTGGCCGAGTGGCTGAATCGAGTGACGTGCCGATGAACAGAAAGACAGACAGAAAGACAGACCAAAATTTCTCCGTTTAAGTATCCCAAGAAAGACTATCGTCTTTAATATCGTCTTTAAAAAGCGAGCGCACCAGCTGCGCGCGCACTTCGTCCACTTCTTCCTTGCACCATTCGTGTGAGCAGCAGCGCAGCAGATCCGTGAAGAAGGGTTAGACGCGTGCTCCACACCGGCCTTGAGGCGATGGTCCTGCCTAGCATCCACTGTCTAGACGGGGGAGAGGCGCCAGCCGCATTTGTTTCTAGTCGGGGTCGGGTTCAATTTGGCTACTTCTGCTCGCTAGGATGTGGGTTCGTGAGCTGCTGTCGTTTATCAATAACTCGAATGCACGGTGCCTGTGAGCCACACCGTGAGATCAGATATTCATGCCACATCGCTAATAGTCCAAGTAGGCTATCTGCTTCGCATTATTAGAATGCGAAGCATCCCCCCTCATCCTGTTATGTTTTATTTGCAGCCATTACGTTTATTCACACACGAACTACGCACACGTCGCCGACACCGAACTTCTGAGAAACGAGATCCGAAATGTTTTCGCATTAAAATGGGACCTACGGCACTCATGCGCTTAACTTATCCTACCTTCAGGAACCACCCGAAATTAAAAAAAGTCACGGCACCCCTAGGATTAATATTAGGCGTACGTTAACTATGTTGCCGTGTTGAGTTTCTTGTAATTCAAGCATCACACATTCAGAGAGACAACAGCTTTTCAAACGGTGTTGTGTACTGCGAACAAACATTTATTTCGCAGTTTAAAAAATACGTATTTATTGTGGACACCTGCGGATCACTCGTGAAGTAATTCCACTGAATTTAAAAAAAAAATAACGATACAAAACGATAGCAAATTGTTATGCTAGAGTCTTTACTATTATTCACATAACAGAACGCTTTAACGACGCTTAAATTATTATTATGGGCGCAGACTTAACCTAGGGCCCCACTGGCCATAGGCGTCCGTTCAACGCGGTTGTACAGCGCTGCGTGGTCGGCCAGGTCAGAGCTGGACAGTCGTGTGTCCCACTACGCCAACTTGCGTGTTCGTGCCATTGTGTGGCCCCCACAACTCTGTAAGTTGTTGGGGCCACTTTGAGCAGCGCCAGGTAATGCGGTAGAATGTAAGACTCAATCTAACCTCACCAGGGACTGGAATCTCGGTAGCACGTCGGGAATGTGGCGCGCAATGTTCTTCTGTGAGGCTAAGCCCCTGTTTGAACTTTTCTCAAACTGGTGGTCGTCTATTCCTGTAGATGTTTTTTTAGAGGGGAGTGTACTTGTCGAGTACACTATCCTCTTCAGGGAGTACACTCCCTGAAGGCGACAATTCCCCTTGCGATCGTAGGTTTAAAATTTGGCAAGGCGTTGTGATTTTGAAGTCTGCTGAAGTGGCAAGTGTTGCTTCTGGGAAATTTAATTCGCGAGCCGCGGCGTCTGCCCTCTCATTTCCCTTCAACCCCTGGTGTATCGGGCACCAGAAGATCGTGTGTTTAAATTTCTCATGAGAGAAGCTCAGACGAAGAGGGCATAATTTTCCCTGTCCAATACCTTGATCTGAAAAAAACGTCAATAAGCTTCGCCTTTATTAGTACACCGTTTCTTAGTGAGCAAACAGCATGGGCATCAAACCACATGCGTCTACGCAGTCATCCGCAGTCATCCATTATTTCACCTCTCCTAATCATATCGTGGTTTTAAAACGTAAGATCCCAGCAATTACCAAATAATATCGTCGCGTTGTCGTGAGGGGGAAGTACACAAAACTGAAGACGGAAAGGGCTGCACTCTTTAGCGAGCGAACTTGAGCGGATCAAAAGAAATAACAGTAGAGAGTTTTAAACTAGCGCACGCAAAGCTGCGCGTTATCGTTTGTCGCCAATGCGCATGCGTCGTACGTTATCCCCGTTAAATCACGGAAATAGCGCGCAGCCGTAGCTAACACAGTCTTTGAGTTCACTATTCTAAAGCTGCGTAGTAACACGATAGCGGCAATCGCAGTGAGCGGAACTCGAAATACTGGTGGGCGTTTAACGTGCGTCCCTATTTATACACGTAGAATCGCAGATCCCGGCATTTTCGTGGGTGACCACCTCAGATTTATAATAAACACGGCTATTCGCGCTGTACGCGCACCCTATCATAATGGTCTAAAATAATCGGTAAGGCTTCCACACGTTTCAGCGCCGCCGGAGCCGAGCCGTGGTAACCAGTGTAACAGGTCGGTTACATAAGCATGCAGAAAGTAGCGAGCGGCTATATTATAATTACCATTAAGGAAAATGATTGCCAGTACTTTTACACCGCACCTCGACGTTTTTTTATTACACCGTGTGTTTTGATGAAATTGGTTAAGAAAGAGAACATTCCGTGGTAATGGAAAGTATGTGTCATAGCTTTCAGGTTGTATCAGAGGACAGCATTTTTAAAAGATCTAATTCAATTACGATCAGACGTTCACGATAGACAATGCCCTTGGCCTGCGTGAGAGAGGCATATTATTGAAGAGAAAGTAAATGCTTATTACCAACTAGGCCAGCGAAATAACCGGGGATAGCGTAAGCTCTCTTGCGGGTAACACAGCAATTTAGGCGAGTTGATAGAGCCTCCTCATCAAAGAGCGCACCCACACGAAGACGAAAAGAAATAAATGCATGACACCAGCGCTTACTATCAGCTGCAACGCCATTATAGCGGCCCACCAAGTGCACTGAGGCGGCGCACTCATCCAGCCGTTCTTTATACATGGCGAGTGTTTGCCTTCTTGATACCTGCTTCGTGATAGCGCGATTGATCTCCTCGGTGCTAGTACGCATGCGTGTAGAAATCCGCTTACATAAAAAGTATGACGACGTATGAGTGTGCTCTAGAATGAGAATGTACTTGAAACGAAAGGTAAGCCATGAGAAGCACTTTGAAAGAAGGCGAATTATCAGAAGGGGTGGATAATTCTCAGAAGGGAAATTAATATCCATTGTGCTTTCGTTTGGATGGTATTACTATTTACTACGTATTTTACCATATGAGAGAGATGCGTATGAATCGTCGACGATTTAGACTACTCCGTACTCTGCTATTGTTTGTTTGTTTTTCCTTCCACACTATTTGCGCTCCCGTTTCCTTTTCTTCAGAAGGCACACGCCAGTCGAACAGCAATGTGTTCGCGAAAACAGGTGACAATTGAGAGAACGACATGTACTCAAGGAGGTTTAGAACAAGTTTGTTTAACCTCCTTGTATGTATTCTACTACGGGAGAGCACCAAGCCGTCGATAAATAAACATCGTGTTTATCCTTCAGCAGAGCTTACTCATTTTCCTATTACCAGGCCGTGTGTTAAGAAGGTCAACGAGTGAGAGTACCATTTGTAATCTACAATGGGAGAGCAGCATGTCGTCCCTTTACAGCGTTAGACAGAACGATTGGGGGCTTCGTGAGAGGAATACTGCTATTGGAGCCGAATGAATTGGCACCGCAAGCATTCTTTATATAAACGTGCCGCCATCGATGCTCAGGTTTAAAATAGAAGACCAGTTGTCTTATCACATTGTGAATATTCACGACAACAACCAGACAATGTCTCATTACGGTTACTTAGTTTTCCCGAATATCTGTTATGCTAACGTCTACCAATACAATGCGTATTAATATAAATAATCAACTGTGCTTATGAAATTTTGCTGCCAATCGGAATGGAATAGATAAATAACCGGGTACAAGAGAGAAGCTCACGTGACCCCTTGAATATTCGCTTACGACGACTATCGAATATTTGATGCTTCCGGCCATGTTATCGATGTGTGGTATCCTTAAAGGTGCCAAACATGTGCAACAATTTCTACCTTGGTAAAGAGGCTGCGATGTGCATTATTTTCCGCGAAGTGTTGCTGCCCTGTTCGATTGCAGTGTTGGTAAGACTCGAGCTGTCGCTGTGAATCGCTACTTCGCCGCGCAGTTGGCGAAAATTGATGTGAGTAGGAGTGATGTGAGAGTGAATAGAAAATATAGGAGGAGGGGAGAGAGTAATGCGTAGCATAGCCATGTATGTTTTCGCACAAACAAAACCATGTATAGCATAGCCATGTAAATATGGTATATTAAGGGTGCGGGAAAGGGACGTGGGGGTGAGGTGGAGTGAAAGGAGGAGGGGAGCGGGTAAAACATAGCATAGCCAGCATAGTATAGCATAGAAAGATAATAAAACGCGAGAAAGGCAGGGAGGTCAACCAGAATGGTAGCATCCGGTTGCTGCCTACACTAAGTGGAGGGGGAAAGGGAAAGGAAGATGGAAAGGAAAGCGGAGAGAAGAGCGGGCGTGCAATAAAAAAAATATAAACAAAAGAAAGGTGTAGAGCGGGAGTACTAAAGCCTATTCAATAGGCCACTGGCACGCAAAAAGTTCAGTAAGGCCGTAATTGATTTTCGGTGTGTAGACCAGGGTTGCCACTGACTTTCGAGTAAATGTCGCCAAACGACGAGCAAAAAGTCGCCAAAAGTCGCCATTTTTTTACAAATTTCGCCAAAAAAGTAGCCATTCTAGATATGTGCGGCATACCCAGTAATAAAACTTTCCACTCACGTATAGCCCCGTACAGTACAGTACCACCCAAGACCCTTAAATTATATTGACGTTTCTCGATGCCAGTCGTATCGCCAGCTTCACCATGGGAGTGCATGGTGCTGCTTCTCCGACTAGCCGCAAGATGTGCGTGGTGGCGCAAGGGTGAATGAACGGAACGCTCATGATATCCTTCCATCCCTGTCCTCTCGTTTCAAAGCTAAAAGTGGGGTATAAACATTGGGCAAAAACCGTGAAAGCATTATTTGTAGACAGCTTTACGTACCCTTATATGAATTAAAAGGATTAAAAGGTTTATTGAAAGTAACACGACAGAATTCTTACAGGAACAGATCATTAGTGAGTCTTACACCTTTTCACTGTGAACTAATAGGATACCGGACATCACCGACCCTTTCTTATAGTTATTTATATCTACACGCGTCAACCCGATGCGTTATTGCTGTATAACAATGTAAAATGCTATATAACAATTGTTTTTATTGCACACGCTCGCCGAGAACAGTGAAAAATGCCTCAATAAATAATTTTTATTGCAGAAATAGCCGCAGTATCCGCCTCTCTTCGCTATTCCAAATAGTCTTTGCGAGCTGAACTGGGGGTACTGCAACAGTGAATAAGTCGCCAAGCTATTCAGAGCTGTTGGAGCTTTGGCGGAACAAATGGTCGGAACACGCGGCCAACCCGTCGTCTTGCCCCTTCAGATGCGAAACTTCAGATAAGCTTAAAGCACCTAAAGCCATAAACCTATAGTCAATCACTGCCCCCTCGCGGTTCGCAAGGCAGTCCGCTGTCTTACATTTTGCTAGAATGTCGCTGGGGGACGTTCCAGTACCTCCTGCATCTAGATGGCATCCCGAACTAAGGATCCCACTCACTGATCTTATTTTCACAGAACATCAAATAAACGTTTTATTATCTCTCTAGATGAATTGAGGAGGTACACACGAGTTACAGGACGGATATACCGAATGGCGCGTGATCTGCACGATTCTACTCGTGGGTCTAAAACCAAGAAAAGTACTGAGAATGTTGCCGCTCATTCGTTGGGAAGACACTGAGCTTAGGATTCAAAACTCGGTGGAGACCTAAGCCGAAAATCGCCAAAAATTCGCCATGTCGCCATTCATAATTTTAGGTCGCCACAGGCCTCTCAAATTCGCCAATTTGACGAAAAGTAGCCACCATTGGCAACCCTGGTGTAGACAGTTGGGGTCGGTATTCCAGCACTGACTGCTCCGACAGGGGTCTGACGTCAAGGCCAACGGTTGTATAGTATAGCAAGAATGGGAAAGAGGAGTGAGGGCAAGGAGGAGAGAGGAGGCGAGGGGGAGGGTAGATTATAGAATGGCCGTGCATAGTACAATATAGCAATGGGTACAGAATGGGAAATTAGGGTGAGTGGGAGATATGTGAGGATGAGGAGGAAGGAAAGGAGCAGGTGAGGGTAGCATAGCATAGCCATGTGCACTACTGTATAGCAAGGCGTGAGAAAGAGAAGTGAAGGTGCGGAGCAGTGATGAGAGGGTGAGAAAGAGGGAAAGGAGGAAGGGGAGGGTATAGCATCGCATATCCGTTTAAAGTACCGCATAGCAAGAGGGTGGAAAAGATAAATGAGTGTGAGGATCCACTGCGAAGGAGCCACTGTATCTCAAATGAATATTTCCTTCCCGCCATGGGCGTCGAGCAGGCGGCACGTTTGGAACGCCAGCGCGTGCGTGCCCGTGAACGCGAGTGTCGCTGAAGTGCAGCCGAACCACTGCTCCACCCTTCCTACAGCTTTCACATTGAGTGCAACAGCACACATTTTTTAGGGGCGAAGCACCTTATGCGCACGGGCTGTCGGCGTCTCCTCTCGTCGTAACCCGTCAGGGTGTCACCTGTCATCGCCCGTCACCGTAAAGCAAGTGACAAATGAGACGGCGTGTTTGATCAGGAAAAGCATGCGAGAACGCGCTCGCCCGCGCGATACAACGCCACCTGCGCTTCTCCGAGTGGCAAATAAGACGGTGCGTTCCCTCAGAACGAGTTCTGTTTCTCCGATGGACGCTGCCTGGGATGGGCTCCGGACGCGGTTTGCGACGCTGACTGTCGCTGTGAGAGGAAAATAGACAGATTTAGTTGGGCGTCCGCAGCACCCGGCCTGGTCGCGCACTTCTTTCCACCCTTAATCTCTCCCCTCTTATGCCTCTTCCCACCTCTCTGCCCATCCCTTCCCACGTCTCCTCCCTCCTAACCGTTGATTCCCTCCCTAAGAATATGCATCCTGCGCACTACCCTTCCCGTAGAGCCGCGCGAGCCTCCGCGCTCTGGCGTAGGTTCGGACGGCAACCTGCCGTGGCTTATGTGGATGCCGCCCCGTACCGCCACTACACAGCCCACGCTCTTGCAGTCACCGACAACTCCCTCCGACCCACTATTACGGCCTCCGTCTGCACTTCCACCTCTGTCGAGGCCGAAGAGGCAGCTATCGCCCTTGCCACCACACAAACATCCGCGGAATACATTTTCTGTGACTCTAAGCCTGCGGTATACAACTACGCAGTTGGACGGGTGGCACCCCCGGCCTCCGGTATCTTGCATTCTGGCACCACTCCCTCTTGCCCCATTTATATCATCTGGGTACCTGCTCACGCGGGTCATCCTGGCAACGAGGCGGCCAATTCCATCGCTCGCGATTCGACCGACCGAGCAAGCCCGCTCCCGCCGGGAATGGCACGCGTGACGCGCTCCTCACGTACCACGACATCCCACTGCACTACCGCCTCTCTCGCCTCACTTTCCCCCCACCACACAAATCCCTTTCCTAGCATCACCAACACTTGTGGCGCCAACTGCAGGCCCACACCTTCCTTACTCCCGCACGTCTTGCCCTCTTCCACCCCGGGACGTACTCGACGGCCGGCCGCTTATGTAGCAGCTCCAACGCAAATTATGATCATATCTTTTTCTCATGTCCGGCACACTTGCCCCCTGCCTCTTGGCGCTTAAGAAGTCCACAGCAGTGGGAGGCTGCTTTGTCCAGCACCAGGCCGGATCTCCAACTTCGGCTGGTGACTTGGGCGGAGGACGTCGCGGCTAGGCACGGCCTGGACGCCACAACCGGCAGCCTGAAGGCCGCCCACAACGCTGCTTTTTAATTTTTTTTAAATGTATTTTTTTACCTTTTGGCCTTCTCGAAAATAAAGTTTTTCACCACCACCACAACGTACGGACGCAGCCTGCCAACCATTTCCTATGGCAGGCTGCGTCCGTACGTTGTAGCGGACGCTCAACTAAATCTGTCCAATATCACTTCATTGCAATTTACGCGTTCCTAGGGAAACACCGGTGTTTCACACCTCCACAGCTTTTAGCGCAACGCACTTTCAGCAGAGGCACACACGCCATGGGAAGCTGGTGACCTGACTCGCCATCTGACTCATGTGAGAACACATATCTATACGCCATTGTGAACAAACACGTAGGCTTATTTTTCAACGCCTTGTATTTCTTTTTTCAAAGCAGTTTTGCAGTACATGTATCGATAAAACAGCAAGTCTCTACACAGGCACGTCTGTAGACTGGCGCTGCAAGTCAGTACATTGCAGTGCTGGCATATCGTTGCTCGCTCGAGAAAACTATTTATTAATCAACGAAGTACGTGCCTATTTATCGAACGAGCTCGCAGTCACAATGAAACGTTTGTATGCATGTCGGCCACTAGAAAGAGCAAGAAACGGCTCCATTACTGAATAGTAACAGCAGGCGAATTGTACATGTTCTACGACCAATCTGATATTTTTCAAAGCAAGGATGTTAACTTTTAAAGAAACTTGCAGCTCAGCGGAGTAGCCAGAAGTGATTTCGTGTGGGTATAGATGAGGGTGAGGCTTCAACCAATCTTAACCTATGTTCACTCACATGCTTAGCGTTGGACGTGGAAAACGGACACACATCTAAAATGTTGCGCTGTACACATGCAAAAATAGAAAATATCGGAGGATGGGGGTGCGGTTTCTCACGTGGTGTAGCTGAGACAGACGGGATCTTGCCTTAGAAATAAAACTTGCTTATTTATTAACCACAAACAGATACCTGCCGCGAAGAAATAACATGCTGATCATGGCAACAGCGCTAACACTGGCGTATCGAGTGTGGGGGAAGATTGAACCCCCGCCCTCCATTTTTGAACTACAAGTCATTCATTCCACTTTTTGACGGAGGCTTCTGATGTGTTTAAGCAATAATGCTAATTATTGGAATACTAGATACACTACTTACTACGGACAAGCCGTGTACAGCTCTCCATGGATAACCACCTCCACTTAGAGACCTGTGTTAAGGTTTCGTCGTGCTTGTTGGACAATAAAAACGATGTGAGCCTTTTCAGCATTCGTGAAAATTAATTGATTGAGTGCATCGAAAGAGCACACGCTTTTCTCATGAGCAGCTGCGTTCGTGGCGACACCTGGCGGAGCAGATCTCAAGCACGCCGTCCTTCAACGCGTCCTCTGAGATATGCTCCCGCAGTACAAAAAAAAAAGCAAGGTTAACCCAGAAAATACACCAGGGCACAAAGACGCTTAGGCGCGAGTGCCACCACCGGAACCCTAAGTGAAGGATAAAGGTCGCCTCCATTCTTTTTTTCTTTGTGCCAAGCGTCTTCTCGTGGAGACTGACAGTGGTATTGCATATGCCGCTTGGGAGCAGTGTTCTCGAATACAATTCGCAAATTCATTACTCGTGAAGGTAGCATGTCCAGCATATCCGGTTAAATATTTCTTATAATACCGATGCTATCATCTGATGTATGAGAGAAATTCGTCCGGTTAACTGTAATAATTGTATTTTTAACCCGTCCACACGTGCCATTGAGAATTATCGCAACGTTGATTTTTACCTTGTGTGTGAAACTTTGCATCACTCGCTATAAAAATATCCCGCGGGTATTGGAAGACACTTAGCATAAAAAACCACTCTATATTTGAAGCGTAATTATTGTATAATAAGCTACAAGAATAATCTCGTGGTGCACTAGAACTGCTTCGATGCGGGATCGCATTTTGAATGGACGCGAAAATGCTTGAGCCCGGTTCACTTAGATTTAGGTGTACGTTAAACAACACAAGGTAGTCCAAATTTTCGGAGCCCTCCTCGAAGGTGTTGCTTATAAATGTATCAAGATGTTGCGACGTTACACCCGGACAGTTCTTATAGAACTGCTTCGAAGAACAATTTCACTCGTTGTAACGTCTTCTTGGTCACCAACATTCATCACATATCTAAGTGCTTGTGTGGTTTAACGCCACGAGCGACGTCATTTCCGATCACGATCGGCATGCGCGCTGTTATCATGAGATGGCATTGTTGATGGAAAATTGAGAAGTGCCGGGTTTCAATAAAAAAATGGACACAAGGAAGGCCACAATTACTGTTCTGCGGAGATGGACTGTCGAAACTGGGAGAACAGTTTTTGTAGTGGTTCTGGAAAGCGGCAGCGCAGGTCATATGTGACGAAGTAGAGAGCTTTTCACTCTGAGTATGAATCAATTCTAATAAGCAGCGCATGCTTCACCCGCCTCCATCCTTGCTAGAAATGCTGCAGTAGCGGTCTGCGAAGAAGAACGACGCATATTTGTGCAGCCCATAATGGAGCACGGATCAGCTTCTTTGGGGGGAGGGAAATGTGGACTGAAAGAAAGAGAAAAGGATGCCACCTTCTCGAGAAGATAGTTCCCGCAACACCGAGCGCCAGGCCTTGGCACCTTCTCTCTCACTAAAGAGGCCATGATACCCAATTTTCGCTCATAATCTGCGTTATGTGGCCCTATCAACATGGCTTCCGTCGCGGTCTCTCAACAGTCACCGAGCTATTAGAACTAACGCATGACATATCACAAAGTCTAGATTATAGGAAACAGGCAGACCTAATTTTATTAGACTACTCAAAGGCTTTTGATTGCGTACCACGCAAGAAACTAATCAGGAAGCTTCAGTGTACAATAGGTGAAGGCCCTATTGTTAATTGGATAGAGAACTATCTGCGTGACCGCTTACAATTCGTGCATATTCATAACGAAAATTTCACTTTAGCATCAGTTACATCGGGAATGCCCCAGGGCAGTGTACTGGGTCCGGGTCCTGTCTTTTTTCTGCTGTACATTAATGATTTGCCTTCTACATTGAATGTTAACATCTGGCTATTCGCTGATGATTGTATCTTGTACCGTGAAATTAATTCCGCTGATGATCACCATGTACTGATTAATGCACTCGAGTCTCTATTTTCTTGGTGTAAGGATTGTCAAATGACTCTGAATGCTAAGAAATCCGTTACGCTTACTGTAGCTAGAAAGAAAGCAGTATCTGATTTCACGTACACTATTAATGACACACCTCTTACTCGCGTATTTGAACATAAATATTTAGGCGTCACTTTAACGCATGACCTTCGATGGGAAACCCATGTCAACAATATAACCTCAAATGCACTAAAGCGGCTTTTCTTTTTGAGAAGGCGCCTTCATCTGGCACCCCCAAATACAAAGCTGCTGGCATACAAGATGCTTGTCAGACCAGTTGTTAGAGTACGCCAATATTGCTTGGTTTCCGTACACAAAGGAACTAATCGCAAGAATCGAAAGGGTGCAGAGGAAGGCAGTAAGCTTCACTTATAATAAATATAGGCAAACGGATTCTCCTACAGAATTGTTACACAAGGCTGGTCTGTCAACACTACAAAGTCGGGCGAAAATAGCAAGACTAAAGTTTTTGTTTCAGTTAATTCACGGAGACATAAACATCGATGCATCAATACTAATCTCTTTCAGTCGTTCTAGGTTAACACGTTGCCGGCACTCTCAAACACTTAATGAATACACTTTTCATTCAAACTGCTTTAAATATTCATATTTCCCGCAAACCATAAGGGATTGGAACCAACTTAGTCCTTCTGTTACCAATACTTCATCTTTGAATGTGTTCTTAGAAATGGTAGAAGCAAAGGTACACGCTGAGCAGTTTTTGTGAACATTGTTGTTCTTTTTCTTTTCTTTTGTCATCTTGTATTTTGTATCCAGGCTCTGTATATCGATAACGTGACTGCATCATTGTACGCCTTGTTATTATAGTTGTTGTAATTTGTAGTTTTGCAGTGATCTGTACCCTCACCTTGCTCATTGTTACTACTGATTCTCATGTATTGATTACATGTTGGTTTGCGTGCTAGAAATGATTGCTTCGTGTTTCTTTTCTGTTTCATATGTATGCCCTCCCTGCATTGATCTCCTTGTGAGATCGGCAGTATTGTTAAATAAATAAATAAAATAAATAAAATCCTTAGGTGTTCACGAACATGCTGGCGAAAGTTGAGCCCATTTGGTCGAGAACTTAGTTATAACGAGCATTTTTTAAACATGCAAGCGGCCCGAGAGTCTGAAAACACTGGTGCACTCGCGAGCCGTGGCGTACCAAGCCGCTTCTTTTGCGAGCGTGTGTATTTCAGCCAACGGTATTGTTTTGTGGGGAGCTGCACGTGCAATGGAACTGTTAGAGCGTTCTTAAATTCGGCATTGAAAATTGAACGGTTTGCAGCGGCTGAAACTTAGGCATAAGACGATGGCTCCACTCCATGAAGCACGCCGCGTCACACACGCCATGGCAAAATGGCCGTCGCCGGCGGTGGGCGGGGTTTATAGCGGCGACTTCTAGGACTTGTTTGGCACTGAAATACCGCTTTACAGTCCATTTTTCGCACATGTACAGGCACAACGGACCCTCTACTTCTATATTTCGCTGAAAGCTCCTATTTCGTCGGTGACTTTGTCATGGCCCCTTTAAGAAACAGGTTGGTGCCTGGCGTCATTAGGAATCAAACCCAGTACCTACTCCATTGGAGATGGATGCTCTAACCACGCGACCTGTCTATACTGAATTTCTTTCCTTTGAGACAAGTGTTACGAAGAACATCGACATGTTTTTGTAAATGGATTAGTAGCAACGTCCCTGGTAAGCCGGTAAACCGTCGGCTTACCAAGGACGTTGACTAAACTGGCGTTTAAAGTGCATCTAATAGCCTGGCGCAACGTGAGCACTCACTTGAGAGCACAGACACGAGGTTTACGAAAGTAAGTGGACGCTACCGTGCGATGCCGTGAATATCATTTGTTAACGTATTCTTCCGTGGTCGAGCAACGCTTGAATATAGCTTGCTGAGTCATAAAAGAGTATATGTAATGTTTATTATACTGCTTTGAAAGCGTAGTAGACACTGAAGTCACAATTTACGTTAACGCGACATGACGCCTGCATCATGGGAGCGCATGTGCAATGTTCACTACCTGGTTATAAATTTTCATAGCTAGCAGCGTCATGACGCGTGCATAGCATCTCTTATAAAGCAGTTTCAAAACCTTTCGTGGCTGTGAGCTACTATACACGACTGCCAAGCAGAATTCGTGGATTCGATTCAAGCTGGGCCCGGACATTTATTCTTTGCGTTCATAGGGTTAATGCTGCCGATGCCGTATTTTCTTAAGACTCTTGCGTTTGCATTACCGAAGGGTATAGTCGCTGTTCCTTGGTAGATATAAACTGTAAATCATCTGTGGCTGAAACCCGCATACCGTGGTCCGTGGTATACGGGTATGTGCGACACGTGACTGAATGAAAGGGTTTCATGACGTATACGACAGAATTTTCGCGTGATTCATGCCACGACGAGGCAGTCATGTTCTTCATACCCTGATGCCCCCTATGCCAATTTCGGTCAATACCAAGTTAAGGAGGCGACCACGACCGCACCGAGACGTAGGAGATAGATAGATAGATAGATAGATAGATAGATAGATAGATAGATAGATAGATAGATAGATAGATAGATAGATAGATAGATAGATAGATAGATAGATAGATAGATAGATAGATAGATAGATAGATAGATAGATAGATAGATAGATAGATAGATAGATAGATAGATAGATAGATAGATAGATAGATAGATAGGACAGACACGCTCAATTGCCTTTGGTTCGCTAAGAAATGTTTCGCATTAAAAATATTCTTGGTCACCACACTAAAATGTCACTGGTGCAAGCAGGCACAACCACCTAGAGAGGAGCCTGGCAACATGAGGAGGGGGGCAGAAACAATTACTTCCGTCGTGCGGCAGTCCTGGGACTGTGCAGACCCGCGAACTCGTCCATGACATCGACAGTAGTCGCTTTACTCGCTTAAGGCCACAGAGGAGTGCCACGCTTATCCTGAAACAAAATTAATATGTGTTCATGGTTACATTGGCGACAAATAGTCGGTAAGAAGTACCAACGTATGCAGGACAATCAAACCTCTCGAGTTAGCACTTTTGATGTCAGCGGTCTTTCAGTGTTATGCCAAATGTCAATATTGAAACATCTCTGTTGACTGCTTGAGCACGTTTATAGAATGCTAGCCTATGTGTTACACAGGGTAGCCTCATATTGTTGGGAGAAATCCAATGAGTTTTCGACAGATTTGTGAATATTCCTCCCGTGTTACACGAAGATAAGGTTGGCTCATATCAAATGTAAAGTTCTGTGTAATTACATGTGCTGTGTAGGACTGCATATGCGACTCAGGTATCCGAAAGGAGTGCTGCCTGAACAGAGCTTGCAATTGAGAACTGCAGCTCAATAATGTGTGTAAGAAATACCGGGGACAAAGAAGTGACTTCTACGGTATTCTGAAATGAATATGAAGTCCTTGGGAGGTATCATTGTCGTTTGCCAAACTTAGCCTGAAATTGGAAACATCTTAAGAAATCTAGAACTATAGCTTCCACATGATCATCATACACCTTATAGTTAGCTATGTTTTCGATTATTTCACGTGGCTGTTGTAATTGATTGACCTGATCAATTGCTATTGATTATTCATTGACTATACATTCCGTCATTAAATTTTAGGATCTTTCTAGGAAATATACTGTTAATACTTTGCAATACTTTCCAAGAAAAATGATTAATGAGGCTGCGGCTTATGTGTTTACATCTAGTTTCTAATCGGACTTGCGTATTAGCATGTTCCTTCTACCGGGGCAGTAATCTGGTAAAAGTGGAATCTCGATAAAAAATACAAACACCTCACGCATGTGGTTAGATACGCATGCTGTATGTGAACTAAATGGCGGTGTATTAATAAAGGCGCAGCTGACTTTTTTTTTTCAAATTCAGGTTTTGTAGAAGAAAAAGTACGCCCTCCTCGTCTGCGTTTCTCTCATGAGAACTTTCATGACATGATCTTCTGGTGCCCTACAAACTAGGGGTTGAAGGGAAATGACAGGGAAAGCATCGCGGCTCGAGCATTAACTTTCCGAGAACCGACACTGGCCACTTCAGCAGACTTCAAAATCCCAACGCCTTATCAGATTTTCAGCCCTACGATCGCAAGGGACATTGTCGCCTTCATGGTATTACGCAACAAATATGCACCCCTCTCTATAAACATCTATAAGGATAGACGACCATCAGTTGGAGAAAAGTTCAAACAGGGGCTTAACCTCACATAAGGACATTGCACGCCACAATCCCGACGTGCTGCCGAGGTTCCTGCCCCCGGTTCGGTCGGAGTCTTACATCTTACCGCATTACCTGGCGCTGCTCAATGTAGCCCCCCACACCCCTCAGAGGTGTAGGGGCTACACAATGACACGAACACACAGGTTGGAGCAGTGGGACGCACGACCTTCCAGCTCTGACCTAGACCAGGAAGCGCTGATGGACCACGTTGAACGGACGCCTATGGCCAGTGGGGCCCTAGGCTAAGTCTCCGCCCATAAGAATATTTTAAGCGTCGTTAAAGCATTATGTCATGTAAATGAAGGTAAAGATTCTAGCGGCACAATATCCTGCCCTGTGATATCGTCACATTGTCATTAGATTCAGTGGGATGACTTCCCGAGTAATCCACAGGTGTCCTCAATAAATATGTTCTTTTTTTAAACTGCGAAATAAATGTTTTTTCGCAACACACAACCCTGTTTGAAAAGCTGATATCTCTCTGAATGCGTAATGCTTGAATTCCAAGATGCTCAACGCGGCGATAGTTTACGTACGCGTAATATTAGTCCTAGAGGTGCCGTGACTTCTGTAAGTTAGGGTGGTTCCTGGAGGTAGGCGCATCGTTGCCCGAGGTTCCAATTTTAACGCGATAGCATTTCATATCTCGTTTCTCAGAAATTCAGTGTTGGCGTCATGTGCGTAGTTCGCGTGTGAATAATCGCATTGGCTCCAAATAAAAATTTCACCATCTCCCACTAAATGGAACCATGTGGGGATGCGAAGGAGCGCATGGGTCGACGTAAAGTTCCGTTCATCACGGGCACCTTGCCCGATGTTAACGCGTCCTTGCATGTGGAGCACACCATGAATTCAATGTAGTTGCTGTTGCTGTTACTCGTCCTAAATTCTTATTAGAGTACGCCACGCGGTTTCATCGCGCGTCTGCACAATCTCGTTCCCCGACGCGATCACGTGATTGCTGAGAGATTGTAAGGGGGAGAAGCCACAGCGCCTTACCCAGCCCCTTACACAGGCCCTAACACGCTAGCGCGTGCCAGCGCGTTCTGACTAGGATACAATGCGTTGGTTGATCGCGGGTCTGCAGAATCTCGTTTGCCGACGCAATCACATGATTGAAGAGAGAGTGTAAGGGGGAGAGGCCACAGCGTCTTACCCAGCCCCTTACACAGGCCCGAATGCGCTAGCGCGTACCAGCACACCTGGTTTTCTCTGCGTAACGCCAAGCTAGGACAGCATACGGCAGCCCGGGCCCCTAAAGTGCTCTGCAAGTATCATCATCAAGGCGGTCAAAGAACGACACGAAGAAGACTTCTCCTTGACGCGAGCGCGCGCTCAATATATTACAGATGGCTATGGTAGGTTTTAGAAAGCGGACGGTCGTCAATGGTTCTACGGACAAAGCCCAGCGCAAAAGCTGCTTCGCATCTAAAATAACGGCATGAGGGGGGATGCTTCGCATTCTAATAATGCGAAGCGGAGAGCCTACTAGGAGTATTAGCGATGTAGCATGAATATCTTATCCCAGGCTACGACTCACAGGCACCGTGTATTCGAGTTATTGATAAACGACAGCAGCTCACGAAACCTCATCCTAGCGAGCTGAAGCAGCCAATTTGGATGCGGCCCCGACTAGCAACGAATACGGCTGGCGAATCTCCCGCGTCTAGACCGTGGATGCTAGGCAGGACCATCCCCTCAGGGTCGCTGCGGAGCACTTGCCTAGCCCTCTTCACGGATTTGTTCCGCTGCTGCTCACACGAATGGTGCAAGGACGAAGTGGACGAAGTGCACGCGCAGCTGGCGCGCTCGCTTTTTTTGACCGTATATTAGTACCCTACATGACCTTGAAACATAAGCTTTCGACTTAAAAGGCCATGAGACACCATTTTGAATCATAGCTACGCGGGTTAATCCTTGCCCGTTAACAAACAAGCTGGTGAAGTTTTAGCGCATTTGGATGAGCACTAAATTTTTAACTGAACATTTTTGTAAAGACACAAGTTGCCTGAGAGTCGGGCAACACCGGCACGCTCGCTAGTCGTGACGTAACAAGCTGCTCGCTGTGCGAGCGTCTGCATGACGGCGAACAATATTGTTCCCCGGTGAGCTGCGCGTATAATCGTGCTGTTTGACGTTTCTTCAGCTTCGAATTGAAAGTGAACGATTTGGAGCGGCTGAAACTTTGATAGAACATGACGACTCCGCTCCATGAAGCAAATGAGTCAAACACGCCATGGCAAAATGGTGGTCGCCAGTGTTAGGCGGGGGTTATTTTTACTGAAATAATAATGTACAGTGGATTTTTCATATATGTAGTGGTACAATAGATCCTCTACTTCTATTCTCCGCTGAAAACCGCAGATTGTTGGGTGACCGTATCATGACCGCTATAACAAAATCAGGGGTTAGATATTGAACCTCACTACCATATTCTGCGTGGCTGTCAGTTGTTCTACAGCAGAGGCGTGCCAGTATATGAAAATGCTTCGGAAAGAATCGATACCGAGATGTCTTAGGTAGTGCAAGGATTCGCGCTAACAGATGCGATATTAGTGACGGAAGCGTAGAACCATACAAGTCACCACATCACATGAATCGCAACAACGAGTGAATGGTTTTGAAGGCCCGCCTAATTAAACCGTCAAGTCAATATTGATCATCATCATCAGTCAAGACATCAGGAACGTTTTTAGCTGCATAGGTGCATCTGTCGCCTTAGAAGAACGTAGTGTGTGCTTCGCTACTTTGCAAAAGCTTAAGTTATGACGTAGTGGGGACTTGGCAGCTATACTTGCACTAGGCATTCTAATAGAGTTTAAAACAGCCATTGTTACATGGACTACGTTTCCTTTCTCGCATCATAGTTTAGGTGTCTACCGGGAAGAAATCGAAGCCAGGCTATCCAATAAGAAGTCTGTGCCAACCGGGTTCCACAACGCTATTGCGTTCAAATCTTCAACGCGAAGCTCAAGCGCCCTACAAGAATTTTGGGGTATTCTGTAACCTAAAAGTGTATGAGTTGCAAAAATAAAATAGATGTATCAAAGATGACAACGATGAAGCGACGCGAGCTAAACGATCAACAACCGTGTGAAAAATTAGCCCAATTATCCACACGTAACTTGATATCTACAGCTAATATATCTTACAGGGTCTCTTATGTATTCCCGTAACACGATTCGAAAGGGAAAGACATGTCTTTCTTTTACAGCAGAGCTGTTTAGCTTTTCGTTATGCCGTTAATCGTCGAGAGAAGACCGTCATCATGAACCGGCACGGGTCCTTTCTTCCTCTTCGTCGTGTTCTTCATGTTCTGCTTCGATCCCAGGGCACTTGCGCCGTGCTGTCCGGCGTGGGATGCAATATCTCTGATGGGCGAGAGCACGAGTACACAGAGAAAGATAGAGAAAGAAAGACAGAGATAGAAAAAAAGAGAAACATTCTTGGCGAAAAAAAGTTCTTTGCGAGGCGGGATTCGAACCCGCACACCCGCGACCCAAAGGCGAGCTTCGCAACCACTCAGCTATCCACGCACGCTACGAAAGCGTAGCATAGCCTTTTATAGTACAGTATAATATGGCACAGCAAGGGGTTGGGAAACAGAAGTGAAGCATTGATGGAGAGAAAGGAGGAGGGGAGAGAGTACAGCATAGCATAGAAAGAAAGAGAAATAGAAAGAAATGAAAGAAATAGAATGCAAGAGAGAAAGTTTCGAAATGCAGTGCGTGTCCTTAATTATCTGAAGCTGCGCTAATAAAATCTTGTTATAAATTACGCTGGAATGGAGAAATTGGAAAATATGATACTTTAATTGAACGAGCACTGGCAGTAAAATTTTCGTTCTGACTTTGATGCTTTGATTAGTATCTATCTGTCTGATGACCCCGAAATAGAGTCCTTATTGCCCTAACGTATGGTGTAATTAATGTAAGCGTCACTGATTATGACCATTTCTGGCGTATGCATCCACTCGCGCGTGCTGCGCCGCGTGTTCTTTGAGCGTTTGAATGTACTCAATTTGCAATCATGCATTCTGCAAACACTCCAGTCATGCAGCATGTGCCGGAAGACAGCTCACGAGATTAACAGAAGTGATGAACAGATTAACAGGAGATTACCATACATATGTGCATGATCACTAAACAACACGAAAGTTCTCTGCAAAGTTAAAAACTTAAACAGTGGAATAAAAAAACAGAACATAACACTAGGGCACATACATGCACATATTAAAAAACACAATTTTTATACTGACAAAAGTGCAGAAGTGCTACTGATATATGCGCGCGATACTGAGCAAAATTATGATAACTAATAAAAGTGAGCATCCACTGCAATGGAAAAACAAGTGAAAGCAGTTGAAATACCTAGAAATAGAATAATAACGTAAAGGTCATCTTAAAGATGTCAAAATGAACTCCCCATATAGCACAACTGGCCGCACTATATTGAGTACATTTCCGAAAACCTTGATTTTCGTATAACTCGTGATGATAAACACGGAGAATATGAACAAATGATATCGGAGGATTCATGGCATCTCTTCTTGAAATGCGCCGATTCTGCAATTCTTCAGCTTTTCTCTGGGAGCACCTGTGCGGCCTTCCGGAATACTTTAAAAACGCTTCCATCCTGAAGAAAAGTGACAAGTTCCGATTAGATAAAAAGCGCCGTCGACTCGTGCAAAAGTGAACTCGTTTCTTCTTCCCGGAGCAGCACAAGTTTTCATACATCTACCTGTAGGCGATGACGAGTAATTAACCGGAGACCAATGCAAAGCCCACATTCAATCACGCGGTTCCATGAGAGTTGTAAACCTGTAGCTATAGTTAAGTCGCACGTGCTTCATGTCCGCTGCGTGTTCGTGTCAAGACGTAAACGCAGCATCGTGCCCTTTTGAAATCAATCATTTTTGAAAATATTAACGGTAGCCCCACCGCAGAAAACAGCTACTCGGTATGCACGTGAATTCAAACTGGCACAATGAAAACCGTGACTCAAAGGGCACGCTCACCTGTCGTTCTATTGGGGGCCGGCACTATCTTCCGGGACTTGACCTGAAAGTATTCGAGCAACAAAGCACGATGCACGAACAGCTCGAGTCGTAAAACATCGCCTCGCACAAGCACACAGGCAGCGAGCACCAAGAAACGGACGAACGATGACGCCTTACCAAAGCCATACACAAAAAGTTTTAACCGACTTTATTGTCGGCGCCCCAAGCAAGGCAGCGGAAAGCGTGCTTCCAGGAGGAGAGGTTGATACCGGCAGAGAGGGAGCCGAAGAAAGCTCGGAGAAAACAGTCGGAACGCAGAGCCTTCCAAAAGGGCCGTATATCAACACAGGCCGCCAGGATCTTGAACAGCTCCACCAGAGATGGTATGGTCCCTCACACCATTTACTGGTTCCCCGCACATATCGGCTCAGTTAAGGGCGTTGCCCTGAACCCGAATGAGTCGGCCCACACAGCAGCGCGCGCGCTCACCGACCGCGCTGCTCTCGACATGGGCGATGGCTCCAGCGCCGACAACGCAGGGCATAAGGACACTCCAACCACACACAACGCAGTGATTCCACTCCTGCGCCAACTGCGCCAATGTGCGCCAAATTGTATTTACTGCGCATCCTGATAATATCGACGAAAATTGCGCCAAACTGCGCCAAAGTCTCGGGTTTGGGGGCGTCTATCACCGGCAACCGCACCGCCGGCGCGTTAGAACATGTGCAGCTCGATCTTGGGGCTGCCAATAAAGACGCAATCATGGACCAAGAAATACTCTGCTGAATAAATAGCGCTCGCGCGTGCGTTGCAAGTAAGCCACGATGCCATGCACGGTGCCGACGCAGCTTCTGTTCTGCAAGTTGGCTCGACAGCAAAACGCGCTTTCCGCAGAGGCTCGTGACGTCTAGGCCTATCGGTAGCGAGAACGTGCGACGGCGATTCATCGGCGGCCGTCGTCTGTTCCAGAAACGCTGCTGATAGCTCGTTTCAAGCGTCTCACGGCACGTAAGGAAAGCAATGTTCAGTAATAACTACATGCGTGCCGCTAAAATGTCTGTCACGTCTGTTTCTGGACGTCTCGGAATGAAATCGTGGACCGCTCGCAGTAGATATATGGGGCAATATCAAATTTTTCTTGCTTCGTGTTTATGGAAGAGCACGCGAGCGGTAGAAACGCGTTGACACTTTTCCTCAGATATACTTTATCCATGGATCTTCATCCAGAACAGCTTTTTCGTAATTCCTTCCGCCAGCACGTCCGAGTTTGTAATCACTCTGCGGTAAATACCCCCTAAAAGGCCCTGCCCTTTCGAGCTCACGTGCTAGGGTTCCAATTCGAATTTTTGCTTGCTTTTTTTAAAAATGTGATCTCATTAGTAAAATCATATTTCCTGGTCGGAGCAGCCGCAAATCCGCAGCTGTCAGTAGCGGGCCCGTCGCTGACGGCCCACAGTGAAGCGGCTACGCCATGTTACACGTCCGCCCATCGCTTTCGGGGGTCAATAGCTAATGGTTAAAAAAACTCAGTTTCGCTTAAGAGTGAAGCAATGAATGCGATACCAAAAAATTGTATTGTTAAACGAAGTAAGGCTAGCAGCTAAATCTTTTGGATCCGATCTCGCGTAACTCAACAAAACGCTAATATGGCCGCTCCAGGAACCGAAGTGTTTTCTTTTCTGAGTTCTCTAAACGCGAAGTAAGCGTTGAGAGCACAGCAAGTTGACGAGCCGTCTCATGTCTCGAGATAGCGCGCGCGCAAGCGACTGCGTCCTTCGAACGATGCGGTCGCCTCCCCCCCCCTCCCCTTCCGCTCCCCTGGCGTCCCTTCATGCTCCTTACGAAAGACGGGCAGGGGCGTTTCCTCTCTGATGAGCAATCTATGGCAGGCCCGCACGCGGGAAGATGTTATCTGATGCGCTGTCCGTCTAGTTTAATGCGCTGTCCGTCTAGTTAAGACGGCCGGCTAGTTTAATCTCCGCTTCAGCCGCGTTTGTCGCCAGCGCTCGCGAGCTTTTACCTGCGGCTAGAATGCGCGAGGTGATGTTATTCATTTGGACTTTATACGGAAAATTACGGCAATGGCAACGGCAAAGATCCGCCGAGAGTGTCCATATAATTGTTATCGCAATAAAATTTTTAAAAAAAGTTGAGGAACCATTTCACTCTGTGAAGTGGGTGATAAGCGAAGCTGTTTCGCGCATGGCACAGAGGTGACATGGTGGAGGACAGTTTGGTATGTAAGGCTCAATGTAAGGTTAACGTTCAATACGCATTATTAATGCGAAAGCCTTAGATGCTTTATCAAACACGAAAATTGACCGTCGGCGGCGTCAATCGATTGATGCTGGAAATAATCATCATGTGATGGCGTCATCATCGTCAAAACTTGTGACGTCATCATGGCGTCATATATCGTGATGTCACGTGATGACGCCATCACATGACATCGTCACTTTACACTGCATCCGTGATCGGGGCGCCGATCATGGAGCTAGCGCAAAACCAGGTGAGGTGCAGAAAGCTAGCAGAGAGGGAGGGGGAGGATCAACCCGTCGATCGAGAAGAAAAAGAACCTGGCTTTCGCCTTGGGGTTTTTTTAGGGGAATGCATCAAGGACAGTGTGGCTCTTTGGCATTGAGGCACTGCTGTACATCACGGCGTTTGTCTACCATGTTTGCTGATAACCACATAGATGTATTTAGAGTGTTATTTCGTAAAGAGCAATTATCTTGCTCCGGTATTCTGTTTATTTCCTAGTGCCGAAAATAATCGACGAAGAGGTTAATCCAGAACACTCCTGGCCGACCACCCGACCTTGACCGCTGGATTAGTGGACCTCACCACCGCTCGTTACTGGACTTCATACACGAAGCAAATGTATATGTGTATTTCTGAATAAATATTATGCCTAAGGGCAGACTTTCGAAAAAAAAAAAAACTGCATGAGTCCTCTTTTTTTCATTAGCGAGTGAAATATAGTTCTCCTGAGAATAGGCGTGCGCAGGGTTCCCCATAAGGGGGGGGGGGCGAAGGCTCATCGCAGCGCCCCCCCCCCACGCTACTAAGTCAATGTATGGGGCAGATTTTCTTAGGTGACTTAGGTGACTCTTAGGTGACTAGAAGGGTCAATGTACGGGGCAGATGTTGCGTCCCCTCTCTTAGGTGATTAGGAGGGGGGGTCGGCCGCCCCCCCTGTGCGCACCC
Source organism: Rhipicephalus sanguineus (assembly GCF_013339695.2). Classification (NCBI taxonomy): domain Eukaryota; kingdom Metazoa; phylum Arthropoda; class Arachnida; order Ixodida; family Ixodidae; genus Rhipicephalus; species Rhipicephalus sanguineus. The sequence continues at coordinate 43,569 of NW_023614410.1, forward strand.
CTATGCTCCTGAGATGATTTTGTCCATGAGATTTGCAATGAATCGAAATACTTCTAGCCTTCATAAGAGCCCCATAATAATATTCAGGTGCTTGAATGTTAATGCAATATGCTTCTGTATTGCACTCCAGGATGTAAAATTCGCTGCTCCAGAGTGCTCCCAGATGCAAAATTATCTGCTCCAAAGTGCTCCAAGATGAAAGTTTTGCTGCTCCAAAGTGCTCCAAAACGGAAATCTTGCTGCTCCAAAAATTGCTCCAAATCAGAAGTCCTTGGTAGCATCACTGCACAACGAGATCACTAAGTATTATTACATGGCGAGGCGGGCTTTCCCGATCCCACATTCAAAACTCAATCGAGCACAGGCAGTCTCGTTGCGCTTACTTCAAACCCATTCGTACCCATCTTTAGCACACTTAAATGAAATTTATCCAGACAAATTCCCCGACGCCGCCTGCACCGCTTGCGGGCAGGCCGCTACATTAGCTCACATGATTTGGGAGTGCGGGTCGCTCGGGCCGACTTACAGCAAGGCCGAGTGGGATGCGCTTTTGCGCAGCCCAAACCTACAGGACCAAATCCTGGCCGTCCAGTGCGCCCGCGACAGGGCCGTTAGGCTAGACCTGCCGGTCCCAACGTGGGAGTAGCCGGGTGGCGCGGGGCAACCTCTGCGTCTGCACTGGACTCTTAATAAAGTTGTACTCTCTCTTTCACGTGGTGAATGATGATGAGTGGGGTGAAGCTCCATAGGAAATCATCGGTAAACCGTGAATCTTCCATGGAACGCCCCATCAATCATCATATCAAGAGTGAGAAACACTGTGTGTATATTACAAACATCAAACTTTTATTTTTCTTAATCAGATGATGCTTGGCTTGCGTTGTCCCTTCATTATCACGGCTTTATGGTCCGTGAAATGAAGGTATAGCGGTTCCTGTACAGGTTGCAATTGGAAATTTGAAAATACCAGGTCTATCCACGTCCCTCGGATGGTCGTTGGTTTCATATGATCAAAGGACGTGCACGTGAGAGCATACTTGGCTGCCATATGTTGTATTAGCCAGTCATTGTTCTTTTCGGTAATATCGACAATCAGGTCACCATCTAACACAAATGGTCTATTCTCCTACTTGTCCTATTTACACAATGCCGTGTCAATGAATCTTGATATTCCCACTCGACAAATTGGGTGCAAGGTACATGGTCATGATGAAGCATCCATCAAAATCGATGGCAGCATACTCACCGTTGTGGCTCTGCGTCGTTGGTAGTAGTTTCAGATCTTGTGCCTTTTCTGTTTGTTTGACGTATACGGCCACACCAGCTGCAGGACGCTCTGCATCATCGATGTACACGACTGGAACGTATCCTTTGATATACAGTCTTTCGGCGTTCCACGTCTCGGTAAGACAGAGAACGTCCACCGCAGTAAGTATGGGGTCCCGTTCCACATCGTCTACGTGGGCATGCAAAGTTCCAACGAAAGGAGTTTGGTTTCAGCCATTTTATTTACATTCCTCCTGGCTTCTTCTACCTCTTCTTTTTCATCTTCTCCAACCAATTCCTCTGGTTCCTTTGGAACTATACTAAAACTAGCACCATCTAGCGATATTATATGCAATTATATATATATATATATATATATATATATATTGTAGCGAAGCTTATTGGAACTCTGAAGTGGGTCGTCCTCTCCGGCCCCTTCTAGTGGGTTGCCCTCTTCGGACAGCGCGCAGCTCGCGCAGAGTCGGCCCACCTTGACTGTCGCTGTCGTTAATCTTCGCCGAGTGTCCGCCAATAAACATCTTTATAATTTGGTGGAGAGTGCTGTGCCCTTCAAATAGCTACGGTCAGCATTCAATGCCCTTGGAGCTTCGATCCCGTGCCGTGCCCTCTACCATGGCTCAAGATGCCGCCCAGCAAACGCCGCCTTGCCTGACGACAATGCCCACAGCTCAGTGTCTCCCCTTGCCGTTTCTTCCATCGACATTCAGACACTCGCTACCGAACAGCGCAAGGATCGCTGGATTGCCTCACTGATGGACTTGCTGACTGATCCATCGGCAACACCATCCACTCGCGCTTTGCGTCGTCAAGCCCACCATTTCGCTGTCCGCGACGACCTCCTCCACCGACGCAATTACAGCGGCGACGGCCGCCAGTGGCTACTAGTAATACCCCGAAGTCTGCGTTCTGACATATGCGAATCGTTCCACGCTGATCCGCAGTGTGTGCATTCTGGGGTATCGAAAACTTACCACCGCATCCGCCAACGGTACTTTTGGCGAGGGATGTACCGCTACGTGCAGAAGTTCGTTCACTCCTGCATCGATTGTCAGCGCCGCAAAACTTCAACGCACCTGTCGCCGGCAGGTCTGCAACCTCTACCTTGCCCTGACCGGCCGTTTGGGCGTGTTGGCATCGATTTGCATGGCCCATTTCCTCTGACGTCTGCTGGTAACCGCTGGGCCATCGTCGCTGTAGACCACCGCACGCGATATGCCGAAACTGCCGCCCTCCCTGCGGCTACAGCGCGCGATGTGGCCTCCTTCCTGCTCCACCGATTCATGCTGCGCCACGGTCCACCCCAGGAGCTTCTCAGCGATCGAGGCCGTGTCTTCTTGTCGGAAGTCGTCGAAGCCATTCTAAAAGAGTGCTACGTTGTTCACCGCAAAACTACTGCTTACCACCCGCAGACGAATGGCCTCACCGAACGCTTTAACCGTACGCTCGGCAACATGCTCTCCATCTACGTAGCCGCCGATCACACCAACTGGGATGCCATTCTGCCCTTCGTCACCTACGCCTACAATACCGCCGCTCAGAACACAACTGGTTTTTCTCCCTTTTTCTTATTGTATGGCAGGCACCCCTCGCACACGATCGACACAATCCTTCCATACAAGCCGGATCGGTCTGAGTGCGCCGATTTCTGCTACCGCCCGACTTGCTGCAGAATGTCGCGAACTTGCCAAGACCTTCACTACGCAGGACCAAGAGCGGCAGAGGAGCATTAGCGGTGACAGAATCACTTCTGAGCTGACGTTCCTCCCTGGAGCGCTCGTATGGCTCTCCATCCCTACCACTGCACCTGGCCTCTCTTCAAAACTACTGCCGAAATACGAAGGCCCCTACCGTGTTGTTGAACGGACATCCCCTGTAAACTATCTGATCGAACCAATCGATCCATCCTCGGACATGCGCCGTCGAGGGCGCGACATTGTAAACGTGGAGCGCCTCAAGGCGTACCATGACCCGCTCATTGTGACAAGTTGTTAGGTCGCCAGGCGGCTCCCTTTTCGCACCCGGAGTAATTGTAGCGAAGCTTATTGGAATCTGAAGTGGGTCGTCCTCTCCGGCCCCTTCTAGTGGGTTGCCCTCTTCGGACAGCGCGCAGCTCGCGCAGAGTCGGCCCGCCTTGACTGTCGCTGTCGTTAATCTTCGCCGAGTGTCCGCCAATAAACATCTTTATAATATATATATATATATATATATATATATATATATATATATATATATATATATATATATATATATATATATATATATATATATATATATATTGTAGCGAAGCGTTGGAAGCCTCTAATGGGTCGCCCTCTCGAGCGCTTACTAGTGGGTCGTCCTCTTCCGCTCTTCTGGGACAGCACGCTCCTCGCGCTCAGAGTCGGCACCCCGTCTTGACTGTCGCAGTCGTTTATCGTCGCCGAGTGCCCGCTAATAAACGTCTTTATAATTTGGTGGAGGTGCGGGGTTTCACAACAACTTCGGCCCTCATTCGATGCCCCTGGCTCTTCGATCCCGTACCCTGCCGCCTACGATGCCTCAAGACGCCTCCCAGCAAACGGCCCCGCCTACACCGACCTCCTGCCAGGTGTGCCTCGTATCCGCGACCCTCCGGTCTTCACTGGCGCAGATGGCACCGACGTGGAGGACTGGCTCGCGATTTACGAGCGCGTGAGTGTCCCCAATAAATGGGACGAGGCAGGAAAGCTGACTAACCTCGTTTTTCTACGTCGCGGGTGTGGCGGGCTTGTGGTACAAACAACCACGCATCAGATTTTACAACGTGGTCCGACTTCAAGACCGCCATTATCAATGTGTTTGGCCGCCCTGCCGTTCGTAAGCTGCAGGCCGAACAGCGCTTACGTGAACGCGCTCAGCAGGCCGGTGAATCATTCACCAGTTACATTGAAGACGTCCTCGATTTCTGTAAGAAAGCCGACGCCACCATGTCCGAATCAGACAAGATCCGGCACATCATGAAAGGCATCGACGACGACGCCTTCACCATGCTGCTCGCCAAGAACCCCAGCACAGTGGCTGGTCATAACGCTCTGCCAAAGCTATGAGGAGCTGCGCCGGCAGCGATCGATGACCCGTCGCTCTCCATCACGCGACGCCGAGCTCGCTGGCTTGTCGACCATATCCGACCACTCCGCGTTGCTCGCAGAGATGAAGACATTCGTGCGCGAGGAAATCGCGCGCCAATTCTCTCTGCTGGACTTTGCTCGCCCGCAGTACGTCCAACAGCCGTCGACCACCCTTCTGCCTCCTGGTATACTGATGCGTACGATGAGTACGCATCAGTATACCAGTATGACAGTCAAGACGGGGTGCCGACTCTGAGCGCGAGGAGCGTGCTGTCCCAGAAGAGCGGAAGAGGACGACCCACTAGTAAGCGCTCGAGAGGGCGACCCATTAGAGGCTTCCAACGCTTCGCTACAATATATATATATATATATATATATATATATATATATATATATATATATATATATATATATATATATATATAATATATATATACAGCGAGCGCAACCAACGCCGTCTAGTGAGCACTTCACGAACTAGTGGTGGCTACTACAAACAAACGTAGGATGGACAAACCCACGGCATAAGGAGCTGCACCCCTAACACTAAAAACAAATGCTACACTGAACAAGGCGCAGTCGCTGCGCTTCTTGAGAACCGTGCCTGATTCTCGAGTTGCATGAACGTAGCAAGAGAGAAGTCAGCTTCACCGCAAAGCAAGCGCGATTCGGCCGGCCGCGCGTTAGCACACGACACGGCGAAGGCCGCACCTTCAGCTGTCACTGCGCTTGCGCGTTAGTTCCCCAAGCGACTGCGAGAGGCGCTCCGCGGAGCGCTGGCTCCACGGCGCGGTGTTTTAAGGTGGAAGTGGGCGCCTTTGTACGTGTCAAAAATATGGGCACCACGTAGACATGTGCGCCGGTCCCAAAATCGCCGGCGGCGGCGCGCCGTTGTTACCACCTCCGGCGCCGGCGTGTGGACGGCGCGGAGTTCATCGGATCGGCGGCGGCGTGGCGCGGGGGGGGGGGGGAGACGTAGATTCAAGAGATGGTGGGGAGAAAATTTTGTCCCTTGAATTTTGGGGAAAAATCTGTTTCACCGAAAGGGCAAAGCAGTGAATACGATAGCAACATGTCATAATGTCATACGAACTAAGGTTAGCAGCTAACTCTTCTTGGTCCGATCTCGCGTAACCCTACAATACGCTAGTGGATGGGAATACGACCGCTCCCGGGAGAGACGTGGTTTTCGTGCAGTTTCTCGTATCAGTGGACAACAGTGTTCCGGAATGGGCGCCTCCATTCCATTCCAATTCCATTCCGGGGAATTGGAACTTGCCGCGATTCCATTCCTTTCAATTCGTCGGAATGAAAAAACTTAGCCTATTCTCATTCCGGGAATGGCTGGGCAGTTCAGTTCCATTTGTGTAATTCGTGAATGTAGGAAAGGCATCTTGATAGTTTTATAGAGTTATGAATGAACGCCCCATAAAGCTGTCGTCATCAGATGCATTATTATTATTATTTATTATTTGGTTTGAATACACAGAAAACACGAAGACAGAATAAACAGGGAGGGAGCAGGCTGACAACTGCCACCTAAAGGGGCACGAAGCCTGTCTCCTCCTTTGGGAGGGAAAAACCGTAGTGGAAAGGAAGAGCAAAGAAAGGAAAGAAAAAGAGGACAGAAAGAAAACACAGACGTAAACACAAATAAGCAGTGACATGGAAAAAATGACAGCATATCCACGTGGCGAATGATGATGAGTAGAGCGAAGCGAACTCGCGCTGCAGCACGGCGATGGCACTGGCGCGAGCGTGGTCCTTCTTGATGGAAGATATTGTGACTAGATTGTTTGAGAACCACAATCTGTTGCCCACACCACAACTATGGCCGAAACTGTTATCAAGAAAGTCCCGCTGGAAGCGCGCGTCGGCGCCTTCGGGCAGAGCCCGCCTGATGCGTTTTGCAGCCACTTCATGTGCTCGCACAGCCTCAGGCCGTGCCTGCCGGTACGCGCGCTTTCTCGCCGCTTCACGGTCCTTCACATTTTGAAGATCCGATTCGCGCCGCAGCCGTGCAGCTTCGGCCTCGCAGGCTCTAACGGCGGGGTCTACGCGCCGCAGCCGTGCAGCTTTCGAGCAGCTTCGGCCTCGCGGGCTCGAACGGCGGGGTCCTCTCGCCGCAGCCCTGCAGCTTGTCGAGCAGCTTCGGCCTCGCGGGCTCTAACGGCGCGGTCTTCTCACCGCAGCCGTGGAGCTTGTCGAGCAGCTTCGACTTCGCGGGCTCGAACGGCGGAATCTGCTTCGCGGCGTCGACGTGCAGCTTCGGCCTCGCGGGCTCTCACCTCAGGATTCTGTCTGCGAGCGTGCGCTGCCGCCGCCTTCCGTGCCCTCCTTTCCGCAGCCTTGTCTTCCATCTGCCGACTCCGAGCTAAAGAGAAAGCGTGCCAAGGGGGAGCCTCATGGCGCGTTACTTCTGCAATGTTGTCTTCGGGTGTCGTTGAAAACACGAGACGTAGTAAAGAAAAAAGAACGCCACACAGGCGAACACGCACGAGAGTCTCACTCGTCAACGTCGTCTTCTTCTTCTACTGCATACCAGAACGCGCGCTTCTCACGAGCTAGAAGTGGCTACTACAACGCTACAAACGGAGGATGGACAGACCCCCGGCATAAGGAGCTTCGCCCCTAAAATGTCTACAAACGCGAAGCCAAATAGGTATTTTTTAAGAAAGTAAGTAGGGCTCGATCGGCCTGGTCACGCCGAGCAGCACAACCTCCCGTGAACAGGCAATCATCAAGGTTCGTACACTTAAGACCAATAAGTCCATATTTCATAGCAGTGCTCGCTGCATTAAGAACTGCAAAAGTACGTAAAAAACGTTACCGAGATCGAGGGGTAGTCGCTTGGTGACATATCTAGTGCAGCACAAACACCCTACAAATTCCCATAGGGCCAGTTCTCTCGCTACTTATAGTATTTGCATGGCCAGCATGTTTGCACAAATGGTGATGTTTTAATATTGTTTTAGCTTACGTGTGTTAATGCTAAAATGACGACATAGCGTATTTTTAGGCTGACAAAAGCAGTGTTCAAGAAGACTAAGCAGTATTGCCACACGTCTGGAGCGGTCGTGATTATGGAGAAAACTAAGAATTGGTTAATGGGGAACAAAACGCTCTAGATCTCCTGGTATTAGTTGGAACTGTGCGCCGCTTGGACACCTTGTGCCTTGGCATCGAATACAGAAGACTGGGTCGCAGTGCTCGTCCGCACTCATGCTTGTCAAGCGTGCCTCCCAAGCATGGCTGGGGTGAGGAGAACTTTCTGTGTTCGCCTGTGCAGAGGTATGCAGTGTCTTCCATGTCGGAAATGTTATTTGCGTGTGTCAGGTAATAAACTGCTGGTGAGATAAAGATCAGGTTGTGCATTGACAGGGTTCGTACAGGTTTCCAAGAGAAAAGTTCAAGGACTTTTCAAGGACCTTCCAAAAAATTTAAGGAACACGATTGTAGTTAACGGTAAATTTTATTGCACAACACAAATGATGTTCACTTCACTGATTGCACAGTTTCACTACATTAGAAGCTCTGAGACTCAGGGCAGGTCTTTCAGTTTCTTTTTCTATTTGTGTCCTCATGCTGTCAAGTTCGTCGGTCTTAACTTTTGCAGTCTTTTGCAGGCTGTTTGATTTCACTACATATCTGAAGTCCCCGGTCGCATCTGCCTTTTCGGCAAAGCCATCAACAGAGGTTATCAAATCAGCAACAACTCTTTCCAGTTTCTTCCTCTTCAGCTTTTCTTTTTTTTTGCCGGATCGTTCAATAAAGTTGTTCACTCACTCACTCAGCTGCATACATTCAAGTTCCTGCATAATAAAGAGTCTTTTTGTTTGATTAGCATTTTCTTGGCTCTTTTTCTTTTCTGATTTTAAGTGTGCATCATAGTGCTGCCTCACTGCGGACACAGCCAGTCTAAGCTCTTTTGCTATGGCGACATTTAAAATGCCACCTGCCTTCTCCACTGAGTCACACATGACACGCTGTGAAATGTAAGACAAGCCCTTCAAGATCTCTACGGAGATTTGGCGGTTGACACTAAACTCCCGTTGAACGCTTGCTTGTCCATGGCTAAGAACAAGAAGGAGCTTGACTGTTTTCCATAGCTCTTTGTAGGAGGGATGGAAACTCAAGAGTTCGCGAAAGAACTCATCTAGCCTGCTAACGCTCCTCTCAAAGAGGCGAAGTTCATGCTTGAACTCTTCCATCATTTCGGTGTACTCTGCAAGTACACATTCCCGCCGGCTGTCGCTCAGTCTTCCTGCCATGGTCAAGGTGTCTAGCACTTTCCTTAGGCTCACCAGGCATTGATCCGGCTTTGAGCCGTGGGTCTACAGAGGACCGGTTTCAAAGCAAAGATGACTTCAGAGGACATTTTATTTATTTATTTATTTATTTATTTATTTTTACATACTGCAGCCCAGCTAGGGCTATCGCAGGAGTGGGTTTTCTGTACATCAGCACGCACAAGAATACAACGCCTAACAAAAAACAAACAAAAGAATACATTCTTAATAAACAAGTCGCAAATAAATACATTCATGCAAATACAAATACAAATTACAACTTTTAATGAAGAAATCGCGAATCAATACATTCATGCAAGAAATCTTCTAAAGGCAATGATCTAGTTGACCCAGGCAATAGATTCAATTTTTCTATAGTGTGCGGAAAGAAGCTGAATTTAAATAGGTTAGTACGTGGATGGAACGGTGTCAGGTGGAGTGTGTGACTATTCCTTGTGGGTTTCAGTTTATCAGGAGACAGATACTCGTTAGTTAACGTGTAGCGTGGGGTATTACCAAGAATATCGAGCAACTTTAAGCATTCGAGATCGCGTCGCTCGGACAAGTTTTGTAGACCTAGCGTAGCAAGGTGAGAGGAGGGCGAGAAATTCCAGTCGTAACGGCGGAAAATGAAACGGATGGCTTTCTTCTGAACGGATTCTAATGTGGTGATGTCCGATTTTTTATGAGGGTTCCATACGGGGCAGGCATATTCGAGGATGGGACGAATGAGCGATTTATACGTTAGCAACTTTGTTTCGCGCGGAGCATCTTTTAATGTACGATTTAGGTAACCCAGTTTCTTTAAAGTTTTATTGCAAGTGTATTCGATATGTTTAGACCAAGACATATTAGGTGTGAAGATGAGGCCTAAGTACTTATACTCGGACACACGTAACAGAGAGGAGCCATTGAAAGAGTAATCGAACAAAGAAACGGAGCTGCGTTTACAGAAGGAAAGAGCGACTGTTTTAACAAAGTTTATGTTCATTTGCCATGTGCCCCACCATCTGCAAAACTGTGCAAAACAATCATTAAGTAAAATGTGGTCATCATTGGTATTAATTACATTATATAGTACACAGTCATCAGCGTAAAGGCGGATTTTCGCAGACACATAATTGGGCAAATCATTTATGTACAATAAGAACAAAAGTGGTCCCAGGACCGAACCCTGGGGGACTCCGGATGATACATTCACAACAGACGAGTTTGAGGAATTAAAAGAAACAAACTGAGAACGGTTGCTTAAAAAGCTAGCAATCCAGTCAACTAAGGAATAATTGTTTAGAATAGCGTGAAGTTTATGCAGAAGTTTAGAATGTGTAACAGTGTCGAATGCCTTTGAAAAGTCGATGAAAATTGCACCGATTTGGTAACCAGAGTCTAGAGCGTGCGAAATGTCGTGCGAGAATTCTACAAGCTGGGTTATTGTACTAAAACCTTGGCGAAAACCATGCTGGGCATCACTTAGGATGTTATTATTTTCAAGAAACCCCATGATATGCTTAAAGATTATGTGTTCTAAAAGTTTGCATGATTGTGACGTTAATGAAATCGGGCGATAGTTTAATGGAGACTGCTTGCTGCCAGATTTATGCATAGGAAGAATTTTAGCTAATTTCCAAGTTGAAGGAACAGTTGAGGTGCATAAGGACTTTTGAAAAATTACGGTCAAGTAGCGGCTGGTCCACTCACAATATCTAAGAAGAAAAATATTAGGAATGCCATCAGGACCAAGAGATTTCTTATTTCCCAAGCGCAAAATTAGGTTCATGACACCGTCGAGACAGGGAAATGTCACCGACTGATTTATTTGAACCATGTTGAAAGCTGGGGGTTTCCAAGTTGTCAGTAGTGAATACGGATTGGAAGTATTCGTTGAACGCGTTGGAAATGGTTGAGGGGTCACTACATGGGACGTTATTTATAACAACTGTATTTGTGGCAGCTGAAGTGGGTAAAATAGATGCCCAAAATTTTTTAGGGTTGCTTTTCATTATATCTTGCAACGTAACTTTGAAATGGCATTCTTTAGAGGAATTAAGTTTGATCCGAAGTTCTTCTTTGGCGAGGTTAAATTCCTGTTTTTTAAGGGGGTCACCGTTTTCTTTTAAACGCCTCAGTCTAGCCACACGACGCGACAGGTGTAGTATGTCACGCGATATCCAGGGAGGGTGGGGGTTTTTCTTTTTCGTTTTTATCGGGACGAAGCGCTCAATACAAGTTGCCACAGTCTTTACAAAAGAAGCCACCAAGGAATTCGCATCATTACATTCGCTGAGGCGTTCGAAATCATCAAAAGAATCTGCCGAAAGGTCTAGAACGGACGCGTCATCGGCTCGTGAAAAATTGTTCTAGTATTTTCTTGGTTGCAGCTGCCAAACATTGTTTGCACTACATTCTGAATTGAAACGCATCCTTTGCACTAGCTTTTGAATCCTTCAGTGCTTGTTCACACTTGGGACCAATATCCACTTTTTCAAGTGGAGCGTGGTTAATGGGGTTACCAACCTCCACCCTCAGCAGACCACCAACTCTTCCTAATGACGACAACACTGAGGCTTTCATGAAATTTAAATGGAGCTACCGCACAATACTTTCAAGGTCTCTCCCAAGAAAGATCATAAGTTTGTCGGACTGAAATTCTTTCAAGAATGGCTGAATAATCGATGCGACACAGGGGGCGAAGTTCAGTTTTGCCAGTGTGAAGGAGTCATGACAAAAGCTATTCACATTTTCAAAGGGTGCACACTTCGGTAATCTCACCTGCTTGCTTCTCGTGGACTCCACATATTTATTCATATCATTCCAGAGAAGCAAAGCTCTCTCAATCACAATTGTGTTTTCCACCCATCGATGGGACACAAATGGTAGAGTAAATTTGTTCTGGTGAGTCACGGTTGAAAAATCATCCCTTCGTGCAGGCGAGTCATGGAAGAGTGCACTCAAGCTTGACAGTAGAATGTCAGTGCCCCACTTAGAGGCTGCAACGCCTGCTTTGTAAGCATTATGGACAGTATGGAGGCCACAGGTCCCCAAGTCGACACATTGGATCTGATGGTTTTCCTGAAAATGAGCTTGCATGTTCCTGAAAAATTTTAGGTTCACATTCGGCCCGTCCATAGAGATCTGAAGAATCTTGCCAAGTGGCAAAGGCTCCAGAGCCTTCAGAATTATCTCCTGCATATCGTCTGCCGTGGAGTGCCCCATTAAAGCGGAGGTTTAGTACCTAGTGACCACCTTGTGTGAGGAGTCCCAATACCGCACATGCACGTCCATTCGCTTTTCTTGCAGGAAGTCGTTCATAGACTCGTCAAAAAGCACGACGTAATATTTCGACTTCTGTTCCTCTTCTTGCAAGCACGACAAGAAAAATGGCCTAAGTCCACGGCACGCAACATACGCACATTTTTTCTCGGCGCAAGAAAATGTTTTGGCTGCCTTGCTGTCAGGAAACATCCGCTTGAACAAGTCGCTGGTTTGTGCCGACGATCTGTACGGGTGGTGGGAGGTAATCACTTTCATTGTACACAAAATATCCGCATCGGTAACCACCTCGTGCGACTTGCAGGCGCTGCTTAGATCGATCGCTGGGGATGGAGCCGACCTAGTGGGCCGCTCACTTGTGATTGCTGTCAGGTAGGTCTGCATCGAGTTCCCAGCTGCCATTTTCATACTTCCACAGTGCTTTGTACTTTTTGCGTGGCTCTTGAGAGCAGATTTGCCCATAGAAGCGATGTCGAAAGTCTTCTTGCACAATGTGCATTTCGCACGGTGGGGGTCAGATGTATCTGGCGCAATCCAATGCTTATAATCATCGTTGCTGAGCCAAGCGCTCTGGAAGTTACATTTCCCAGGCATGACTCCGAATTATGCCACCTGCATGCACGACCATGCGAAATTCAACGGGCCCCGCAACCGGCACGTGCAACACAAAACACCACCGGAGCACGAGCAAGCACTGACAAGCTACACAACGCACAATGTGGCCAACAGATGCTGCTGAGGTGGCTGAGGCTAGTGAGAGTGTGCTGTATTTTTTTAGCGGGTTGCTGAGGGATACCACTAAAACCGAAGCCAAAAGAAAACATTTCAAACACTAGTAAAGTCTACTGCAACAAGCGCATTCATGCAACTTTCCTTTTTTTCCGGAGAGCTCAAGATGCTGTAGCCTCACTGTGGCCATCAGCTTATGCCTTCTGGCCAACCGAAACAAAACCAAGCCAGATAGAAAAAAAATGGTTCTGCGGGTGCGCGCATGCCTTGATCTCGCCAATCTAATACAGGCGGTTTGACCGTGTCTGACTTCGACTTCGCAATCGCGGTGTCACGGAACGCGGTAAGCAATGAAGTTTGCCCGGCACCACGCTCAACTGCCGTGAATTGCAAGTCGTGCAATCCGAACCTGAGAAAATCCCCAATATTCAAGGGCTTTCAAGGACCGAAACGAAATTCCAGGACTTTCAAGGCCTTGAAAACGATATTTTCAATTTCAAGTGTTTTCAAGGTTTTCAAGGACCTGTGCGCACCTTGAAAAGTATTCGCCACTTTCGTGTGGGGACAGTATTGCAAAAAGGTGGGGGGGGGGGGTATGAGGTGAGACGGCGCTCAAGCTGGTATACGAAAGCTTCCAGTGTACACAAGCATCGCGCCAGCGTCAATACGCATGAAAACTTAGACAAGCGCTTTTTCGCATATGCGTGCGAGTCGCCGACAGCGACAGAAGCAAGCACAAATAAGTGAAGGGTGGGGAGACAGCAGGTGGCTGGGGCGCCGCCGAGGGGGAAAAAAAGTTGTCCGCGTATCTGCGTGCTTCACTGCAAATGTCGTCTAAAGACGATAGTCGAGGCGCTGCGTGAGATATGGACGCCATCTGGAAATACGTCGGGAAACATCAGTGCTGTGTTGCGGGCTGGTAGTCCCGGCGCAGCAGCAGGCGAAGACCGGCGGGGACGCCAGCCAGCCTGAACACGCGGTTCAGCGCGAAGCGCTGAAGCATAAGAAACGCCCGCACACAACGAGTACTCTCCACACACTCTTTTATTTACACGTCGCCTGGGTAAAAGGAATGCCAGAGCGGCGCCCCATGGCATTCGTACAGTGCAATACAGAACCGAAACCGAATCACAACAATGAGCTCATGCAGAGGGCACGGACGAAGTCAAGTTTAACGCGCAGTCGCATTTTCAGCGCAGCTTAAGAAGCTAGGGTCTTTAGAATTAAGTATGTATGCATTTTCTATTAAAGGAACACACCACCTAATACTTGCCTAGTGATGTTGCGCCTCAGATATGCGTAATGTTTGCTTTTTGATCAACAACGTACACAAATATGAACCTAGTCAGCCGTTCAAGATGGCTGGCCCTTGGGCAAGTGGTTCAACTTTGGCCGGGTGGTTGAATCGAGGGATGTGCCGACAAACAGAAAGACAGAAAGACAGACCAATATTTCTCCGTTTAAGTATCCCAAGAAAGACTATCGTCTTTAATATCGTCTTTAAAAACTCACAAGGCCTAACCAACGGCATAGAACCGCGGTTACGCCCAGAATAGACACAACCTTCGGAGCAACACAGTCCACAAGAGGACCAAATTGTGGTAAACGCGTTGCTTATAAATGTGGCGTGCTTCTCATCAGCCAAGCCGTTTAAAAAATACTGCTTTCTTGTTAAATTCGAGGCTCTGACTTACTAATGTTTGATGTTTGAAAAACAGCGCGTAGACGAAAACGTGCTCTATTTTCGATAAAAGACGTAATTCCATTCCCATTCCATTCCGTGCAAAAGGTGCTTAATTTTATTCCCATTCCATTCCTCCAAGCGTTGTCCCCGTTCCATTCCGGTGTCGCGAAAATGTGGAATGATTCCGGAGTCATTACAATGCCGGAGTGGCAACTCCGCAACACTGGTGGACACAGCACGAAGCGGTGAAATGACAGCGCGTATAAGGGTATACGGGCCGTTTGCTCATGTCTGCCGACATAGCGACCACGCCCTCAGTCGATGTTTACAGTTGCTGCTCGTGCCCCCCCCCCCCCCCCATTACCCCGGCGTCCCTTCATGCTCCATCGCCCAGCTAAAGACGATCGCGGCGTTTCCTTTCTGGTTAAAAAGCAATTGACAGAAGGCCTTGCACGCGGGTTGTTGTTATTGCATGTGCCCTCCATGCGAGAGAGAAGGTCAGCTTGTTTCATCGCTGCTTCAGCAGTGTTCCTCGCCAGTGCTCGCGAGCTTTTAGTCGCGGGTTGGTACAACATACGATGCGCGCAGCGGTGTTGTCGATTTGGACTTTATATGGAACAGTACAGCAACGGTGAAAAAAAATGTACAGAATGTCCATATAATTGTATCACCATAAAAAATACCCAAAAAACCGTGGAAGACGGCTCGCCTTTTTTTCTGGAGAGCTGCATCGTCTCCGCTGTATAGGGTTCGTCCGTTGGAAGAATAAAATAATCGCCGCCTTTTCCATTGGTTTCGTTCTCGCCTTCACCACGCTTCTTACAGGCAATATTTCATCGCCACATATTTCTTCATGAAGCACGCGTATACAGCACGCGTGACATTGTATACAATGTCGGCACGAAGCGTTGAGCCTATATGGATTTCGCGCTTGTAGGCTACACCCCGTTACCTCCGCATGCGCAGTCGGACACGCACAAAATGGAGCGTAATCAGTTGATTGCGTACGACATATAGTCACTCCAGACAACGAAGAAAGTGTGGCAACTCCATGGCAAAGCAGGGTGGGAGGCAATTCATAACTAATATTACTCGTATATGGAAAAATCGAGAGTGCGTACCGTAATGATGTCACGTGAATCACTGTAGTGGCGCCACGAAGTGCGCCAAAAAAGCGAGAAACGCCAAAAAAGAATAACGCGCTCAATTTTGCATTTTCAGAGCTTGTTTTGGGGCCCTTTAAAAACACACGGTCGATCCCTCCGTCATAGGAATCGGAATAACACGAAAGTAAAGCGTGCCCTTACAGAAGTAACTGAATGCTTAGTGCACATTGATATAAGAGAGTTTGCACAATGTATATTGATGTCTGGCAGATATATAATGACACTGTTTAACGTGTATGCATCCAGTTTGATGACTGGTGGTACATCTCCACCCCGACGACTAACGTCCATGTTAAATGATTAAACAAACCCTTGTGGTAGCTGTAGCTAGTAGTTCACGGTGAAAGCGTATTCAGAGAACGAGGTGTGATAGTCAAAAAAGCGTCGCATATTGGACGCAGAACTTGGTCGCCATCCCGCGGCATGTTAAAATGTGATTGAACACCACGGCCGGACTAGAGGGAAACGCAAAGCGCGTCGTGCCACCCCGGTAGCCCGGCCGCAATTTTTCTCGGGGCGAGCGCGTGAGCATGGAACGCGGCGTTGCAGCCAGGTGAGGCAGGCACGCGTCGCAGAGCTATTTTTGGCTTGCATTAGCATGATGCTATGAGCGAGGCCGATGCTTTTACGACGCTTGGGCAAAGGTCGCCACCTCGCGGTGTGTTAAGGCATTGACTAAATTCAACTTATATTGAAAACGCGCCGAATGGGACGGACGCGTAACGCGTTGCAGGGGCTAGTCGCGGAGGCCACAGCAATGACGAATTACTTTACCTTACCACTCCCAGAGGTCAACACCACCCAGCCGACCGGGAGAGTGGTAGATATAAAAGGCGCGTTCGTAAAGCCTCCAGAGTCTGTGACCGTGGCGCAGTGGATAGCGTGCCCGGCATCTGTTGTTGCGGACCGAGCGGTCGTGGGT